>NW_024098413.1:255000-520764 GCF_016545835.1 Crotalus tigris | reverse complement strand
ATGAACAATTTCCATCTGTTCATTGTTTTGCTCCTGATCATTCTATCAGTGTGAGAACTAAATATCATACTTGGTTAGAGAGGTGCCATCAAATTGGATTCAACACTTAAAGTGACCACAAGAACAATATTTGATTTGCATGTACAATAACTCTTCAATAGCTCTTCTAGGGGCATACCATAACTTCTTTAATCTTATCTCCATATTTTATCCAGTCTTCCCTTTCTTCCATTTCCCTCAGACTTGCAGAAATTAATACTTTTCCTAGTCTGTCATCTGCTTGAGTCACATGCCCAAATTATGGGCAATTCATATGCAGAACCAACTTGCTCTCTTTCTCTCAAAGGGAGAAACTCATACAGCTAACTTTCCTTTGGAGCTACCTGCTAATCACCCTTTCAGTAACTCCACTGCAAAAGCTAATTGAAGAAGATTCTTCTTCTTTGCTTTCTATAAAATTGCTTACCCTGAAAGGGAATTGTATCCTCTGCAAATTTCCTTTGTGAATTGATTCAAGATGGTGAAGCAATCAGGTCCCTTGAATTGTACCAAAGAGGTTCAAAGATGATACACTAGATTCTTGGAGTCTCAAAGATTAATGCAGCTTTTCCTTTTTACACACACCAGTCAGGATGGACAGGGCTAAATTGTTTAATAGGCTCTCTGGTGGTAATATAATTCACTGGTCTCTGAATTTATTTGCCTCTGCTAATCTTGCAATCAGTGCACTTAGAGAAGTACTACTGAGTGGTTTGTGTTCAATTTCCCACTCTCATTTGTTTAGGCATAGTTATTTAAAGAAGAAAGAAATTTTTTAAAAAATCATCCTGCCTTTTATTTTACCTTGTTTTTTATATGTCTTTCTCCAAGTTCATGCTTTATTATCCTCATCTTTACTTAATTTCAGCCTATTTGTCTGACCTAAAGTTATAATCCCTGTTAGTCCCTGAGTCTAATCTGTCTGCTATTCTTCAACTACTTCAGCTCCTATTTTCATTTCCCTTTCAATATTTCTTTACCAAAAAAAGGGGGGGGGGAATCTTGCTTTATTTCTGCTTCTAATCTGTATTGTCATGTGTTTACTGAATCTTCACTGGATCACTGGGTCTTCCTGCTAAATCAGTGGTTCTCAACTGTGGGTTGGGACCCCATTTGGGGTCGAACGACCATTTCACAGGGGTCACCAAACAACACAGTCCGCCATTTCCCCCCCCCCTTTTCCTTAGCTATGCTACTCCCTTTTATTCTATTGGCTTTTGAAAGCCAATAGAATAGTCTCTCTTGAATAAAGTCTAATTCTATTGGCTTTCAAAAGCCAATAGGAATTGTCCAGGCTGTCTCTGCCCTGCTGAGCCCACCAAAAGTCCCATTCTGCAAACGGTGCTGCACCAGTTGAGTAGTCCTCGACTTATGACCGGTTGAGTAGTCCTCGACTTACGACCGGTTGGGGGTCATGGCATTAAAAAGGTTGAGAACCACTGTGCTAGATTATTATGTGTGTATGCACACGCTCATACACGTGTGTGCATGCATGTGTATGTATATCTTTATTGTGATTAATATGAACCGTGTGTGTGTGTGTGCGTGTGTGTGTGTATCTATATACAATTAAAACTATCTGATACATTGCAATCCTTCAACTGGGTGAAACTCAATTGGGTGAAATAGTGCATCATAGGGCAAACTTTGCTAATTGCACAGGTTAGGTAGGGTGTGTTAGGGTGAACAATAGGTGCTGTATAGTTATAGCAACAGCACTTAGACTTATATACCGCTCCATCGTGCTTTAAAGCCCTCTCTAAGTGGTTTACAAAGTCAGCATATTGCCCCCAACAATTTGGATCCTCATTTTACCGATCACAGAAGGATGGAAGGTTGAGTCAACCTTGAGCCAGTCAGAATCAAACTGCTTGCAGTTGGTAGAGTTAGCCTTGCAATACCATATTCTAACCACTGCGCCACCAGGGTTCTTGTGGATCATATGTATTAGTCAGAAAAGGCACACCATGGGATGACACAGGTCAGGGGAGCACCTGGGGTGTGGTATAGGTTGGGAAGGGTGCTCAGGGGTTTCTTTCTCCCTGTTCTGCCTTGCCTTGCCTTGCCCTTTGCTTCCCTTCCCTTGCCTTTCCTAGCAGGCAGATAAAAATGCCTGTTCCTGGGTTAGCAAAGAGTGAGGGATTGCAAGACTGGCTGGGAAACTCTCGCTAAATGTTAAAAATGAAGATCACCTGACTGCAACTACAGTATATCAGCAGCCTGTAGCCCTGAAACCACAATTTCCCCAAATTTCATTCCTTTGGAAGTCATGGATCCTGGACTCTGGACACATTCTGTAAGTTAACCCATTTGAAGTACTTTGGTTTAAAAATTGTTGCCCTATGATACACTATTTCACCCAGTAAAGGTCATGACAATGAGAGTTTTAATAGTGTATATCTAGACACACGCACACAAACACATATATTCATACGTATATGTATATACACACACATTCACATATACACATATGCTGCTGTGCCTACAGCAGCTCTACACCATAAATCTCTAATGCTTTTAAAATACACAAGCCTCACTTAATTTGCTCTTGTGAACAAATAAAGTGAAGTGTTTTGAAAATGGTTTGTATAAAAAAATCATTTTTCTAAATCAAGGGTCTTTGAGTGATTTGGCAGTGGCTATGCTCTAAAAAGTAGTGCCTGGGGTAAACTTTTATTTGATTTATATTTAAATCATAGTTAACTATTTAAAACATAGTTAATAAGATTCATCTTCTGAGATGCATTTAATATTTTTCTCCTTTTGCTGCATTAAACTTTAATAATTGCTTGTGGGAACTGCATCTCAAGTTTTTGACAGCAGTGAATATCTCTGGGCCTTGACATTGTGCAGGCATGGATTGAGTCCTCCCTTTGTCTGCTGATTCTCCCTTGAAAATCAGTAAACAATTCATTTTTCATTGAAGTTGCCCCTGAGGTTTAAACTCAATGGTATTATTAGGTGCATAGTCAGGTCACTTACCTTACAGCTGAGCTTCCTTGTGGCTGCTTCCTTTTAGACAGTAAACTAATTTTGCTTATTTTTAAGTAGGAGAAAGAAACTCTGCTGGACCCCTACTCTTCTTTCCAAATGGGGACTGCTCAAGGTTATTCCTAAAAGCCTGTCTTGAATGTACAAGCCAGATGGTAAAAGAAAGCATGTGGCTTTATGACTGTCTGAGTTGTTATAAGTGTGTTACCTAGGCCTACCATATCTGGACTGCAAAAAGCCAGACATTCGGTTGATGACGGCAAAGAGGTACAGAAAATTCTACATGTATGCTCCTGGGCATAAATACTTGCTATTAAGCAGAAGTCATCTGCTCCCATTCTATTGCAATGATGAGTACATCAAATTTGAATGGAGACACACACACACACACACACACATACACACACACACACACACAGAGAGAGAGAGAGAGAGAGAGAGAGAGAGAGAGAGAGAGAGAGAGAGAGAGAGAGAGAGAGAGAGAGAGAGAGAGAGAGAGACTTTGCTATTTGGTCTCCAGAGGACTGACTCCCAAACATTGCCTTGCAGAATACTGTGGTACCATTTATGATCTTTGAGGTATGAGACTAGAGTGTCAGCAGAGCATACGCTTAAAAAAACAAACAAAAAAACTTCAGATATATTGGTTGCATCAGCCACAACTAAGCATCATCATAGTTGGAACTAAACAAACAAACAATAACTGAAGTGTGTCTTTGGATGTGCCTGTTCTCACCAAAGACCTCCTCTCCATGTTTTTTTGATGATAAAGCCAAGACCCCTTAGGAGGGATCCATGCTTTTGAAATGGTTTCAGGAAGCCATCTGTCCAGAAGGCATTCTTCCTTTCTTATCTTTGCACGCAGACCTAGCAAACCACACAGGCGAGAAAGCAACAAAATGACATCCCTATATATATTCGGGAGAGATACAGAAGGAGGAAAGCACACATATGACAGCTTTTCCCATTCCCATCACTGCAGCTCTGCTGATTGGGGTAAGACTAAATGCCTGTCACTGTGGGATTATATAAACCTAAAGGCTTAGAATGTACATATTGGTACAGGGCACCAGCTAATAACTACACTGTGTATTATTATTTGGAGGGAGAGTTTTGTTTTGTTTTTGTTATTGTTGTTTGGTTAAGTCCTCACTAAAGAAGAAGTAAATAATAATTCTGCTCTCAGATGAACTTGGTCTCATAACTCTCAGTATGGACATTAACTAAGTCATGTACTGAAAAGAGTACCAACAAAACTATAGATCCCATATTATCACACAAAGTAAGCTGTTTGCTGTGTGGGTAATCCCCAGAAGGGCTTGATGCAAACAGATCACTGGGCTTTAGGGGAAAAGGCACATTGTTGACCTACCTGAACCTGATGAGACCTTTTGCTGCTGGTAATTGCCCACTTGGTAACTGTAATGGCTGTGGTAATAACCTTGAGAAATAGGAGGAAAAGCCACAACCAAGGCAACAGTCAGGTAGACCTGGCTCAAAACAGTAACTGTGAGAGGGACCTTGGAGTCCTAGTGGTTGATCACTTGACTATGAGCCAGCAGTGTGCAGCAGCAGCTAAAACAGCTAATACAATCCTGGGGTGTACTGTATAAACAGAGGGATAAGAATCAAGATCACGCAAAGTATTACTACTGCTTTATAAATCCCTAGTAAGACCACACCTGGAATACTGAAACCCATTTTGGTCACCATACTCCAAAAAAGATGTTGAGACCTTGGAAAAAGTTCAAAAAAGAGCAACTATCAAAGGCCTGGAGACTAAAACGAATGAAGAACGGCTGCAGGACTTGGGTTTGGCCAGTCTAAAGAAAAGAAGAAATAGGAGAGACATGATACCAGTACTCCAGTATTTGAGGGGCTGCCACAAGGAAGATAGGGTCAAACTATTCTCCAAAGCACCAGAGGGAAGGACAAGAAACAATGGTTGGAAACTGATCAAAGAGAGAAGCAACCTGGAATTAAGGAGAAACTTCCTAACAGTGAGGAGAATTAACTAGTGGAACAGCTTGCCTCCAGAAATCGTGGGTGCTCAATCACTGGAGATTTTCAAGAAGAGGCTAGACAGTCACTTGTCTGAGATGGTATAGGTTCTCCTGCTCAAGCAGGGGGCTGGACTAGAAGACCTCCAAGGTCCCTTCCAGCTTCTATTCTATTCTATTCTATTCTATTCTATTCTATTCTATTCTATTCTATTCTAATGAAATCTGAATCCAGGGCAGAAATGTAATTTGAGAAAACATGTCAGATGTGACTCCTCCCTAGTTCTCATGATGATAAAGAGAAAAAGGGGGAAGTTGCATTCAGGCTTGTAAGATTCTGTTACCATAAGTTTATAATAAAAGTAGTATTAGCATTTATTGCTCTGATGTTCTATTCTGATCAGTCTCGAAGGACTGACAATAACATGAATTATCCACCCATTGACAACTAGACATGTATCTTTTTGCATGTCACTGGGAAGTCATCGGTCACAAGACCCAACGAACCGTTCAGTTTTCAACAAGACAGAGCATTCATTTCATATGAATCAGAAAATGCCTATACTATGAATATAATAGATTCCTTTATACTAGGGTAGAAATACATGGAGCTAAAAGTCTGAAGGTCAGATATGTTCATTGCTCTATCAAGCTCCAAGTAATTTAATTATCTGTCTGTCTATTTATATCATGTATCATTTATCTATCATCTAATCTCTGTCTTTATTAGGTTAAAGAAGAACATTATTGTGGCCATTATCTGCTACAAAAATATATTGGGAATTGTTTCTTTTTATATTTAAGCTCATTTTTATAATAGTAATCATGAAGTCCATCCGGATGAAGCTTTAATTATGATTAGAGGTAATTTTTGTTATGATTAAATTAATTTATTGTAGCAGAATCGGTCCAGTTCAATAATGATCTAGTCTAGATCCAGTTCTTTGGGTTGCAATTGGTAGTACAGTATTGTTTATTTTTCTCTTTCTATCCCTTCATGAGAAAAATGGCAAACTAAGGGACACCGATCCTGCCTTGCAAAAATAAATAAAATAATGAAATCAATGTAAAGTCTTCCAAGCAAGATCAGTCCTGGTGACTTTGCAAACATCCATGTGTGGTTGGGTTTTTGTTTGTTTGTTTTGGGGTTTTTTTGCAGTAATTCAGACAGGATTTGCAGTTCTGAATTTTTTTATTTTCTTTTTTCACTACCAAGTCAAGACTCTCAGTTCTCAGAATTCTCTGGAGGTCTCCCAGTCAAACATGAATGAGAGCTACCTTGCCAAGTTTCTCAGCTAACATTGAGTGAATCAACTCAATAATAAAATACATGACCAGCATCATATATCATCCTGGTTCAGGAAAGTCATGAACACCAATCAGCCACTTTAAATTGAAAAATACAGATCTTGGTAATAGATTGCATTAAACCTCATTTGTTCAACTACAGAACCATAGAACCAGGCTGTTTTCTCAGTCCATGAAAACTCTCCTGTTCCGGCAGGCCTGGGGCTGATGTCCCCGGGGGGGCGGGGGGCGGGATGTGATCGGACATGCTGTATGATTGTATTATTTTATTGTTTTATTGTTAGATGATTGTTTTAATTTTGTACGCCGCCCTGAGTCCTTTGGGATTGGGCAGCATATAAATAAAATTAAATAAATAAATAAATAAATAAATAAATGAAATCACAAACTATGGAACAGGTATCCTCAGGATTGAAAGCTTTTGTCAAATTACAAAAACAGTGTCATGCCATTGAGAGACAAACTCTGCCCCCTTTGTACACAGGTATACCATCATGGCACATGTACATGTGGTGATGTTTCTGTCACATCAGTATTTTGTCATTTGCCTCCCCTTATCTCACCTCACAGACACCTCTGAGCAATAGTTAGCAAAGCTAACTCTGCCCCTTAACATCATGACACCTGTACATGTGGTGATGTTTCTGTCAAAGGGCACAACTATTTGATCATTTGCCTCCCCTTATCTCCCCCAGACACCTCTGAGTCATAGTTAGCAAAACACCAGGGATGGGTTCAAACCTTGTGCACAGCCATTGTTTGATTTCCTGGCTTGATTTAATGCAGCTATTGGCTATCATGCTGGATTCTAATAGACTGTGAGTTCAAGTATCCAGATATTTCCAAGCAGTCATTTATTCCTTGGATTCCAAAAGTTAACTTCCATAATTGAATACTTGAATTTATAGTTCATTAGAATCCAGCATGACTGGTTTACAACTGCCATGCAAATTACACAATGGCTTTGCACAATATTTGAACCTATCCATGGTACTTTGCTAATTATGGCTCAGAGGTGCCTGTGGGGGAGATTGTTGTTGTTGTTGTTAATTGCGAAGTCGTGTCCGACCCATCGCGACCCCATGGACAACGTTCCTCCAGGTCTTCCTGTCCTCTACCATCTGCTGGAGTCCATTTAAGTTCTCACTTACTGCTTCAGTGACTCCATCCAGCCATCTCATTCTCTGTCGTCCCCTTCTTCTATTGCCCTCAATCTTTCCCAGCATTAGGCCCTTTTCCAGTGAGTCCTTTCTTCTCATTAGGTGGCCAAAGTATTTGAGTTTCAACTTCAGGATCTGACCTTCTAAAGAGCAGTCGGGGTTGATCTCTTCTAGGACTGACCGGTTTGAACGCCTTGCAGTCCAAGGGACTCGCAGGAGTCTTCTCCAGCACCATAGTTCAAAGGCCTCAATTCTTTGGCGCTCAGCCTTTCTTATGGTCCAACTTTCACAGCCATACATTGCAACTGGGAAAACCATGGCCTGGACTATACGCACTTTGTTGGCAGGGTGATGTCTCTGCTTTTTAGTATGCTGTCTAGATTTGCCATAGCTTTCCTCCCCAGGAGCAAGCGTCTTTTAATTTATTGGCTGCAGTCCCCATCTGAGGTGATCTTTGAGCCCAGAAAAATAAAATCTGTCATACCTCCATTTCTTCCCCATCTATTTGCCAGGAATTGAGACGGCCGGATGCCATGATTTTGGTTTTCTTAATGTTGAGTTTCAAGCCTACTTTTGCACTATCCTTCTTCACCTGCATCAAGAGGCTCTTTAGTTCCTCTTCACTTTTTGCCATTAGAGTGGTATCATCTGCATATCTTAGGTTGTTGATATTTCTCCCGGAAATCTTAATTCCAACTTTTGATTCATCTAGCCCTGCCTTTCTCATGATGTGCTCTGCTTATAGGTTAAATAGGCAGGGCGACAGTATACAGCCTTGCCGGACTCCTTTTCCAATTTTGAACCAATCAGTGGTTCCGTGTCCAGTTCTCACTGTTGCTTCTTGACCCGCATATAAGTTTCTCAAGAGACAAATGAGATGGTTTGGTACTCCCATCTCTTTAAGAACTTGCCACAATTTGTTGTGATCCACACAATCAAAGGCTTTAGCATAGTCAATGAAGCAGAAGTAGATGTTTTTCTGGAACTCCCTAGCTTTCTCCATGATCCAGCGTATGTTGGCAATTTGATCTCTAGTTCCTCTGCCTCTTCGAAATCCTGCCTGTACTTCTGTTAGTTCTCGATCCACATACTGCTGGAGTCTAGCTTGTAGGATTTTAAGCATAACTTTACTAGCATGTGAAATGAGTGCAATGGTGCGATAGTTTGAACATTATTTGGCATTGCCTTTCTTTGGAATTGGAATGTAAACTGACCTTTTCCAATCCTGTGGCCACTGTTGAGTTTTCCAAATTTGCTGGCAAATTGAGTGTAGCACTTTTACTGCATCTTCTTTTAAGATTTTGAATAGCTCAGCTGGAATACGGTCACATCCACTAGCTTTGTTGTTGCTCAGATTTTCTAAGGCCCATTTCACTTCACATTCTAGGATGTCTGGTTTGAGGTCAGTGACCATCTCATTGTGGTTATCTGGGATGTTAAGCTCATTCTTCTATAGTTCTTCTGTGTAGTTTTGCCATCTCTTCTTAATCTCTTCTGCTTCTGTTAGGTCCCTGCCATTTTGGTCCTTTATCATGCCCATCTTTGCATGAAACGTTCCCTTCATATCTCCAATTTTCTTGAAGAGATCTCTGGTCCTCCCTATTCTGTTGTTTTGTTCTATTTCTTTGCACTGTTCATTTAAGAAGGCATTCTTATCTCTTCTAGCTACTCTCTGGAATTCTGCATTCAATGGGGTGTATCTTTCTCTTTCTCCTTTGCCTTTCGCTTCCCTTCTTTCCTCAGCTATTTGCAAAGCTTCCTCAGACAGCCATTTTGCTTTCTTGCATTTCTTTTTCTTTGGGATGGTTTTAGTTGCTACCTCTTGTACAATGTTGCGAACTTCCATCCATAGTTCTTCAGGCACTCTGTCTCTCAGATCTAATTCCTTAAATCTATTTGTCACCTCTACTGTATATTCATCAGGAATATGATTTAGTTCATACCTGAGTGGCCTAGTGCTTTTCCCTACTTTTTCAATTTAAGCCTAAATTTTGCAACGAGAAGCTCATGATCTGAGCCACAGTCAGCTCCTGGTCTTGTTTTTACTGACTGTATACAGCTTCTCCATCTTTGGCTGCAGAGCAAATAGTCAATCTGATTTCTATGTTGACCGTCTGGTGATGTCCATGTGTAGAGCCGTCTCTTGGGTTGTTGGAAAAGAGTGTTTGTTATGACCATTGTATTCTCTTGACAAAATTCTATCAGCCTGTGCCCTGCTTCATTTTGTACTCCAAGGCCAAACGTGCCTGTTATTCCGGTTATCTTTTGGCTTCCTACCTTAGCATTCCAATCCCCCATGATGATAAGGACATCATTTTTTGGTGTTAATTCTATAAGGTGCTGTAGGGCTTCATAAAACTGGTCAATTTTATCCTCTTCAGCACCAGTGGTTGGAGCATAGATTTGGACTATTGTGATATTGAATGGTTTGCCTTGGATTCGAATTGAGATCATTCTGTCATTTTGGGGATTGTATCCCAGTATTGCTTTTCCTATTCTTTTATTGACTATGAAGGCTACTCCATTTTGTCTGAGGGATTCTTGCCCACAGTAGTATACCTGATGGTCATCTGAGTTAAATTCACCCATTCCTGTCCATTTTAGTTCGCTGATTCCTAAGATGTCGATGTTCAGTCTTGTCATCTCTTTTTTGACTACGTCTAGATTGCCTTGATTCATGGATCTTACATTCCAGGTTCCTATGGAGAAAAAATCTTTACAGCATCGGACTTTCCTTTCACCACCAGATATATCCACAGATGAGCGTCCTTTCGGCTTTGGCCCAGTCGCTTCATTCTTTCTGGCGCTACTAGTACTAGCCCTCTGCTCTTCCCCAGTAGCATATTGGACACCTTCCGACCTGAGGGGCTCATCTTCCAGTGTCATATCTTTTTTTGCCTTTTAGTACTGCCCATGGGGTTTTCATGGCAAAGATACTGGAGTGGTTTGCCATTTCCTTCTCCAGTGGATCACATTTTGTCAGAACTCTCTGCTATAACCTGTGGGTGGCCCTGCACGGCATAGCTTATAGCTTCATTGAGTTACGCAAGCCCCTTCGCCACGACAAGGCAGTAATCCATAAAGGGGGTGGGGGAGATAAAGGGAGGTAAATGATAAAATAGTTGTGCCCTTTGACAGAAACATCACCACATGTACAAGTGTCATGATGTAAAAGGTCAGAGTTTGTCTCTTAATGACATGACACTGTTTTTGTAATTTGACAAAAACTTTCAATCCTTTTAACCATCTTGGAAGTTTTTATTTTCCAAATGAAAGTTATAAGCCATACATCATTTCCATTTGTTCATTTATCAGTCTGTGTTATACAAAAACTTTCATCAGAAAGTTGGACTGTTGGACTGTTTCCAGAACAGGATTGAACTGAAAGTTGAGTATCTTCATTCAAGAGATTGATGAATAATATATCCCCAAGGTTAACTTTTCTATCTCAAACATAAGCAATATGATTTGATTGCTTTAATAACATAGTTTACTATACTTGCATTATAAGAGTCATTTATATAATGTTTAGCTACAGGGCATTATATAAAACTATTTGCTCAGTTATAGTTTCTTGCCTATCAATCCTTGACCTAATTAGAACTTGAAATCTACTCACTTTTTCTACTAAAGCATAGACACTGCTATCAGCTACCAGATTCTGTCCCCCCCCCCTTAGCATTTTCCAGCAAGTGCAGGTTATGAGTGTTGATCTATTTGGTTGCAACAAGAATTGACTGATTGGCTTGTAAGCCAGAACATGATGTCATGTGCTGAGAGTGGAAGACTTTCATGGCTAAAGCAAGAGTCAAGCTCACAATCTCCTGGTTTCTTTCCAAAAATATTGTCTATATATTTGATGGATGGGTGAAATCTATGTAACGGTTTCTTCCTTATATTTATTTTTCAGATTTTTATCTGCCTTCATTATTTTAATAAAAAGCTCAAGGTGGCAAAGGCATTTTCCTCCTCCTATTTTCCCCACAACAACCACACTGTGAGGTAGATTGGGCTGAGAAAGATGCCTAAACTGGGACTAAAACCAGAACCAGAACTTATATTTTGGAATATATATGAACATTCATCAGGTTGATTCATCCTTCCATCCTTCCGGGATTGATAAACTGAGAATGCAGTTTATTGGGGGCAATATGCTGACTCTGTAAACTGCTGGAAAAGAAGTCTAAGTGCTATTGCTATGGCTATCTCTAATATTATAGTAACGATATAACAAAGAATGCCAAAAAATGTTATACATTTAGCTGGAGTATTACTTAGCCTTGTCTACATTCAATTAAGTTCTTTTGCTTTAGGATAGATCCTGTTTCCCACAACCATTTTCAGAATTCCGAGAAGCTTCAGTTTTTGCTCTTCCCCTAAGATGCAGTTAAAGTGAAGCATTTATAAAATTAACCCTCCCTTCCAGAAATCAATGGCTTAAATGTAGAATTTCCTTGAATAAGGGAAACATAATGAGACTATTCACTTAAATAGAGATTTTGCAAAGCAGAATTCAAAGAGCTATAAAGAAGCAGCTTTCCGTTCTGACTACAATTCTGGTAGTATGAATGAGCTCACAACATTAATATGCTCTGAAGGCAGAAATTGCAGCAGCTGCTTTGAATTTAGCTATTGAAAATGTATTTTGCTAACATGCAAATGCATGTTCAGATTTAAAAATGCACCACACTCCTGCCTAAAGCCTTTTAGTAATTCAGAAACATTTTACAACCAACCTTGCTTTGAAAGAGATCTCCATAGAATATTTTGAAAGGCATCTCATGCTTGTTTTTCATAGAAGATACCATGTTTTTATAAATGACATCATCATCTTCAATGTTTTTCAATCAAAATTACATTCCTGTCAGGTTCCAACCTTAAGAAGAGATATTTGCTATTTATAATTAAATAAATTATTGGGGAGCGAGAGGGATAGATTGTCCTCTATGCAGTCTGTTCCTAGGTTCCTAGCATATTCCATTGAATATGCTTAATTTTGAATATTTTTAATGCTGAATATGCTTGGACTAGAACAGACATGTCAAGCTCATGACATCACGTGATGTTGCACAACGTATCGAGACAGTTTTGCCATTGTCGGCAATGGGGTGGGCGTGGCTTCCACATGATGTGTCAATTTGACACCCCTGGACTAGAAGATCTCCAAGGTCCCTTCCAGCTCTGTTCTATTCTATTCTATTCTATTCTATTCTATTCTATTCTATTCTATTCTATTCTATTCTATTCTATTCTATTCATAATTCCATAAAGCATGTTGTGATGCCCTATAGCAGGGCTTTTCAACCTTTTCACCCATTGTACCACTTTTAGGATATGGCAGTGATGGCGAACCTTTTAGAGATCGAGTGCGCAAACTGCAACCCAAAACCCACTTATGCATCGTCGGGTGCTGGGTAGGTGTGGCCCATTGGTTGGGTGTGGCCAATTGGGGGATGTGGCCCATTGGGTGGGCGTGGCTGCAGTGGTAATGGCATGGGACTAAAAAGTTCAATCAATTCCAACTTTGCAAGATCTTTTTTTTCCCGCGAGAAGTTGAAATTGACTGATTGATTGAACCTTTTTTTTTTTTGCACATGGCAGCAGAGGCCTAAAATGAAAATGTTTTATAAAACCCAGCTGAAGTCCTAGGACCGGGGCGACAGCACGAGTGCCCACAGAGAGGGCTCTGAGTGCCGCGACTGGCACCCGTGCCATAGGTTCGCCACACTGGGATATGGCAATATCCGAGTACCACCAGTTTTACCTAGCAAGGTGTCAAAAAAGTGATGACCCAAAAAAAGGAAAAAAGTGATAAAGTACAGGTAGTCCTCGACTTACAACAGTTTGCTTAGTGACTGTTCGAAGTTACAACGGCACTGAAAAAATGACTTATGATCATTTTTCACACTGATGACTATTTCAGCATTCCCAGGGTCATGTGATTTACATTTGGATGCATGGCAATGATTCATATTTATGATGGCTGCGATGTCTCAAGATCATATGATCCCCTTTTGCAACCTTTTGACAAGCAAAGCCAATGGGTAAGCCAGATTCATTTAACAACCTTTTATATCAGGAGTGTCAAACTCAATTTCATTGAGGGCCACATTAGCATTCTGGTTACCATGGGGGATTCCTTCCTTTTTCCCTCCCACCCTGCCTCCCTCCTCATTCCCATCTCCTTCCTTCCTTCCCACCTTCCTCCCCTCCTTCTTTCCCTCCTCCTCATTCCCATCTCCTTCCTTCCTTCCTTCCTTCCTCCCCTACTTATTTCTCTTCTTCTCATTCCCATCTCCTTCCTTGCTTCCTTGCTTCGTTGTTTTGTTGCTTCATTGCTTCCTTCCTTGTTTCACTAATCCTGGAGCTTCTGCTGAACCCTGACAGCTGATCCACACTTTTTTGGGGCTCAGTAGAAGCACCAGGATCAGTACTGGACTCCAGCTGCTCCACACTTCTGGGCGGCTCCGCAGAAGCGCTGATCAGCTGTAGCTGCACACACTGATCCTGTGCTCCTGCCCAGCTCACTTGCTCGTGCTTTGCTGAAAAACATGCTGCTTACTAATTTAGCAGAAGCTCCAGAATCAGTGCCGGGCTACAGCTGATCTGCGCTTCTGAGAGGCTCCACAGAAGCGTGGATCAGCTGTAGCTGCACGTGCCAATCCTGAGCTCCTGCCCAGCTCACTTGCTCACGCTTTGCCGGAAAACACACTGCTTGCTAATTTAGCGGAAGTGCCAGGATCAGCATCGGATTGCAGCTGATCCGCGCTTCTGGGCAGCTCCACAGAAACACGGATCAGCTGTAGCTGTTCTCTTGGGCTCCTGCCCAGCTTCCTCACTCATTAACTCAACCTTTGCCTGAAAACACATGCTTGATAAACACGCTGCTCGCTTGCTAGCCCTTCCCCCCAAAACACGCCGCTCGCTCATTCACCTTTCCTCCGAAAACAGGCCTCTCACTCTGTCTCTCTTCACTGCTTTGGTAAGAAAAGTGTCTTCTCTTCTCGGTCTGCCCCTTTTATACCTTCTCTTCTCTCCACCCTCCTCCTCCTTTTCTCTTCCGGGTGCACTGAAAGCTCCAATTAGCATGGCACCACGTGGCAGATCCTGAGGATTCTGCCAAGCTCTGCAGCTCCAGCTGATCTCTTCCAGGTCTGTGCAGCTCCGCTTTAACTAGTTCCCTTCCCAGTACAATTAGGGCTTGTGTACCAGCAGCCAGGTGCTAAAGTACCACTGGTGGTGTGTGTACCATGGGTTGAAAAGCCCTGGCTTTGAGGATGGAGAAGCCACCTGCATTCTATCGGTGGGGTGGGGCTTCTTTTAGGCACAGATTTGTGTCAGCCCCGCTGATCATCATGTTCACTGGCATGCAAAGAGTGAGAAAGTTGTTCCCCGCTCCTCATCTCCAGCCCTTCAAATCTCTCCATCAACTTCTCCATCAATTGGCTATGGACTGCGGACAGGTATTTCCATTCTCCAGAGTCCTCAGTGGTCTCCAATCTTTTGGCTCTCCTACAGTCCAGGGATGTGATCCTCGAGAGGCTCCTGCCTGCAAGTTGGCTTCAGACACTTTCAAAGAACTTGCCTTTGGCTGCGTTACCTCAAGATGCTTGGAGTCTTCACTGGGTAGGGTCCACTCCAATGACCAGATCAGGTCTCACGTCTTTGGTTTTGCCCCCTGCTGTAAGGCATCAAACATTTCTCTGCCGGTGTATTGGCTCGCGCTCCTTCTGCTGAGGCAGCAGCCATAGCCGGGGTGCTGGTTACAGGTGCTTCTTCCTTCTCCATGCTGAGATCTTCCCTGAGTCTTTGTCAACCTATCCCCTGACTTAGGGAAGGTGACTGGAGCTCAGGACCCCAAAGTGAATAAGATAGAAAGTAGTTTTGGGGTTAATGTCGAGGTTCTGATAGATGAAACCCATCAAAAGAACTTCAAGGCAAAAATTCTTCCTTAAAGAACATTTTATTCTGGAAACAAAGTATCGGCACTACATAGCTGAACCCAAAAACTAAATTCCCTTTCCCTGGATACAAAGTAACAAAGTGCAATTCCCACCCCCCCCAATAAACTGTCATAAATCACATTCCCCAATTAGCTAAAAGCTCGGGCTTTCTCTCCAGCTCCTCAGCCTGCCAAAACATTATCAGTTCGTCCTTGGGTTCCCACAAAGTAGCATTATTATTATGGCTAGCTGAGCTCGAGCATTTATCCCAACCCCACCTTCTGCACCTAATTTCTAAATACCAGAAAAAGCAAGTTAAAAGCAAAAAGAAAATGGCTACAATTTTCATCAGTTGTCAGAGTGGGAACATCCAATGTTTACAGCATTGACAATTACAATGTGACTCCCTAAAAGAGGCTTTGTATAGTTTAAAAGCAAAAGAACCACCTACCCAACAGAAGTGGAGAAAAAAAATTTTACCCATGTGACTAAACACATTTTTGCCACTGTTACACACACTGTTATCTTCATCCTGACCAACAGTGTTCTTTGTGGCACTCTGTCTCCAAAAGGCTTCCAATTTATGCTATATCACCACAAAGCTGCCAATTCCATTAAAATTCCTCCTTCTGTTTTCCCTCCAAACAGGAAGATATTTTAGCCCAAACGTAGGCAGAGAACAAGTGATTCATAGTTTACACTGAATTTGTAACAGAATCTTCCTCACTATGCTCATGTTGTCACATCTGTCCTCATGATAATTAGACTTTGAACAAAGTTTCCAGTGTTTTCTCAATCAGTGTTGCGTGATTTATGGAAGGAATAGCTCAAAATATATCATCAATGTAAATAACTGCTGAATCTCAGTTAAACTAGCATCATGGCTTAGGAATGATATTATAGGAGATTCTGTGTCAGGAGTGCAAAAAATAAGAGTCAGAGATTGCATAAAGGATATTTTTGTGATCCTTGACTCCCTCACTCAGAGGATTTGACCATACTTACAGTATTTGCTTTCAGGGGATATGAAGTTGCAAATGAGTGCTTTAGGCCCCTTCAAGACTTAAAGAATCCATCTCCTCCCTTAAAAATGGCCCTACCAATTTTTTAAATGCAGCTTTCAGTGTGCCACATAAAGGCCTTGAGCAAATGAAAATTGTGCAGTCTTGTCCCGATATCATGAGGTTATATTACATCCATTGAGTACCAAAAAATCACTGGAGATTCTCATAGTGATTGTGCTGATTATGTCTTAGAGGTAAACCAAAATAAGGCCATAAATATGATCTAGGAATGGCAGGGTGAATTCTTAACAAATCAAAATCTTCAAAAGTAATGTAGTGCAAGGTTCCCCAACCCCAGGGCTGTGGCCCACTACCAAACTGTGGCCTTTTTGGAATTGGGGCACGTGAGTGGCTGGCTGGAGCATGTGCACAGTTCAGCTGTGGGCTGGTGGGCACTTGTGTGCATGTGCACTGGCCTACCACTTGCATATGGGCTGGATGGGTACCTGCACATGCCAGCCTGTCACTTGTGTAACCCAGTTCCCTTCCACCCCCCATAGCTGGACCACCAAACCGCAAAGGTTGGGGACCGCTGCTGTGGTGGGTGATATATTTTATCCAAAGAATTCTGGATATACTAAGAGGGAGTTACCTACTTTCAAAATGTTTGATGAGATCACTTTATTCCTAATTAGACTTTTGTCACTCTGGCCATCACTGATATTATATCTAATATTGACATTTGATTAAAAGTTACAATTGGACTGGAAAGTATTTGCAATATGTTAATTAGGCAGTGTGTTCTGCCCACTAAAATTGGCATAGTATGTATTAGATTGCTTGGATGACCCTGTAAAAATTTAGACCTCTGCCTCAATAAGTTTGCAAGTTAAAAACTAAGAATTTAAATCTTCAAGTCAAGTTTATGTCCTGATGACTTCATGGTCACATTCATGTAGGCTTCTTCACAACAATATAGAAATGCCACTGTCTTCTTCCAAAACTTTTTTCTGACTTCTCAGTTATGCCTGGAAATATTCTCTGGTAGTCTTTCTTAAAATACTACCCAGGCCCAATCCTGGTAGTCTTCCTAGACATGGTCAGCCAAATAATTTTAATTTCAAGTGAATGAATAATGCAGTGAAAGGTTTACAGGAAGCTTTTAGAAAAGCTTTTCCTGATTATGTCTGGAAAAGGTAAACTTCTGAGCTGAGCTAATCTCCTAAGTGATCATTGATGGAGGATACTAAAGTCAACATGCATTAATTTGCCATTGCAGCTGTACTGAGGGTAAGCAACATCATTTCAAGTCAATTAGTCACAGCTGCCATTCTGCACCTGCCCTGAGATGAACCACTGACAAATCACTAATTTTGACAATCTAATTTTCAATAATTCCTCTGTCACATTAAAAAAAAAAAAGACAGATGTGAGATTCAATTCGACCAGTTGACTGTTTACCCCAAATTCATTATGAATGCCTTAGGCTGGCATCATTAAAAACCTCTAACCAGGGTTTTGTTTAGCTGTGGGCGGTTTAGGGCTAACATCAACCACCTTTGTTTTTCACTAAGTGTATTATAACCCTTTGTTTCAACCCAGTTATAAATCCAACAGGACTACTAAGTAGCTCCTCTTTTGTTTTCTTTGGTTAAGATATAGTGACATCAGAGTTGTGGTGGCGCAGTGGTTAGATTGCAGTATTGCAGGCTAATTCTGCTGATTGCCAGCAACTCGATTCTGATCGGCTTAAGGTTGATTCAGCCTTCCATCCTTCCGAGGTCAATAAAACAAGGACCCAGATGGTTGGGGGCAATACGTTGACTCTGTTAACTGCTTAGAAAGGGCTGCAAAGCACTGTGAAGCAGTATGTAAGTCTAAGTGCTATTGTTATCACTAAAGCGACATTGGGCTACACTTAATTCCAAAGAAAAGCAACCTGAATTGAGAAACTTCCTGACAGTGAGGACAATTAACCAGTGGAACAGCTTGCCTTCAGAAATCGTGGGCACTCCATCAGTGGAGGTTTTTAAGAAGACACTGGACAGTCACTTGTCTGAAATGGTATAGGTTCTCCTGTTTGAGCAGGGGGCTGGACTAGAAGACCTCCAAGATCCCTTCCAGTTCTATTCTATTCTATTCTATTCTATTCTATTCTATTCTATTCTATTCTATTAATATTATGCAGATTTACTTCTGTTTGTGCAATAGAATTTTCTCCTGAGATTCTCAAGTGTTCGTCAGTGTCTCCCCTGTTTTTACAAACAGATTTGGAGATGTGCTGGAAGGGAAAGAAAGAAGACAACAAATGAATATCATTGGAGCCAACTCTTATTCATTGTATATAGTTCTCTGTTTCCACTCTATATAAATGTCTGCTGCTGAAAGGAAGTCCATGGACTGAGAAAATATCTTAGACAAGTGAAAAAAGGAATCAAGAATATGAGGATGCAATCCCAATGAACAGAAAACTAGTAATAATGTCTCTTTTCCACATTGCTCCTGAAATGTTCTTAAGCTTTAAAAAAAATTCAAAAGAATCTTTAAAACAAAACAGTCAAAGCTATCCTTTGTGACAAAGTTATTTATCAAAATTTCATATACTTCAGCATTCCATGCTTCTGGCATTGAAGTTTCACTTAAGGTGGATATTTCTCTGTGTATCGCATTTGATTAGATTTGGGGGTTAAAATAGACAGGTGAAAGTAGAGCTTAATGATATGATTATTAAAGTATGACAGGTCTCCAACTATATAGAAAGAGAATCTCACATTTTAAAATATCCTTCATAAACTCTTTGAGAGTCCTTCAACTTTCCATGACATATTACAAATTGGTGATTTTTCTCTTTTTTTTAAAATCCCCCAAACATTTAAATTTGTCTGTTTCCTATTTGTTCATTTAAAAAGACAAAAAAATGTTCTTTCATCAACCAGAAATATTATTGTCCATTACTTCTATGAGAACTACGCCTTTAGTTCAATTTCTTTTTGTTTCCTAAGGGGTAGCAGGGGGGAGGGGGGAGAAAGAAGAAGACTAGCCATTTTTGGAGACGATTTTACTTGACATTATCTACTGAATAAAAACAAAAAAAGAGAATAATTCCTACTTTGGGTAATAGCTGCTTAGTACAGTGGATAATGCCTGCATATTGCTCATGTACCAAATGATGATTTACTGAAAAATAATTGCTTATTATTATTCCCCTGGCTCCTCTTAGCTTTTAATGAATCCCATTTGAATTTTCCATTCTCATCTCCAAGAGGGAAGCATAACTTTGTTTATTCCTTTTTCCTTTTGCCATTGCTCTGTCTATATCAATCACTTCATTCTCCTGCTCCTCCTGTAGAATTCATTTTTATGCTGATATGTCATAGTGCCTAAGCCAGAAATTCTTTCAACTTGGAAGCCACCATGTAAACAAATCATGTGCCAGAGAGAACTGGATCCAGTTGTAAACAACTTAATTGAAAGCTTGCAAATCTGAAACCAGGTTATTAATCCACATTTTTGAAAATTCTACCTTCGACCACCTGACTCCACAAAGACCTCGGGATGGCTTATATTACAATAGCATTCAATATAAATTCTGCATCATGGGGCGCAGTGGTTAGAATGCAGTATTTTAGGCAAATTCTAAAGTTTGATCCTGACAGGGCCCAAGGTTGATTTAGCTTTCCATCTTTCCGAGGTCGGTAAAATGAGGACTCAGATTTTGGGGGACAATATGCTGACTCTGTAAACTACTTAGAGAGGGCTGTAAAGCACCATGGAGCAGTATATAAGTCTAAGCTTAAAAATCATAATATTAATGAGATAAATATAAAGGCAGGAAGGAAAAATGCAATTTTAAATAATAGCTACTAATATATAATTCAAAATTGAGTCACCAAGCCATTAGGCTGAGGCCAGTGATAAATCTAATCAGCCAATAATTTATTTATTATATATATTTAAATTAGAGACTGCTCATTTCACTCATAGAGTGAGTATGTCTTCCTGTATGATACTTCCATGTATTCTTCTTCTCACTTGCTTTCCATTTTGCAACAATCAGTCAGCATTTGGCAGCTAATTGAACACACTCAGTTATCATTGGCCTGATTCCAGGTCTCCCCTAGATTTTATTTTTATTTAAAAATAATCTCTTGTTGTTTTCAAAGAATAGGTATCCATGAACTAATATTGCTCTTAGTATGTTCACATTAGTGGGATATATTAGAATTATTAAAATCCCAATCAAATTTATATCGCTACCCATCTCAACAGAAGTGAGTTTGGATGGTGCTTAGTAATGGAATCACAATATAAAAACAATCATTATAAAAATATAGACCATCATTATTGAAAATCAAACATTCATTTAAAGGTAAAATTTAGAAACCATAGATGGAGGGCGAAGTATAACATTCAAATATCACCCACAATAAGGAAACCACTTTAAAATGTTGCTGGTTCCCTGGGACCCTCAGGAACATAATTAGACCTTGAGGGATTTCCTGAATTAACAGAGATAGAACTAACCTATCTTTCTGGGGGAGAATGTTATATAAGGTGGGCAAAGTGGTCCATCTACTGGGACCCATCAAAGGTAGGTCTATCACAGATGAAAGCTGCAGCATGCCCTGTCTGTTGGGTCAAATGCAAGGGCATTATTAGTACCAATGACATGCTAATCAGAACAAAAATGTATTGAAATACAGCCACATATGCATCAATTTGCTTTCAATTTCTGTTTCCTACAATTTTTCTGGAGCAAAAATCTTCCAAAGCTTTACTTAGTATACCAATCAAGTCCTTCTATTCACACAGGGAGCACAACATTCTAGCAGGACCAGTGCCATTGCTTAAGGCTAGTTTTACATTATAGGCTGGATCCAACAAACGTGTCTCATGAATGAAACAAAAGCAGATCCAGCAAAGCCTTCTTCTTGATTAAATATGAAAAGTAATGTGATCTTTTGCCAAGATCAACTCTTTCCATCACTTCCAAATATGTTCAGGAGAGAGTGTGAATATTTAGAGTTGTGATTCTGGGGTCTGCAAAGGGACAAGGAATGAATACTACCAACAGAGCATTATGAAAAGACAAGGACATACGCATAAAGTTGGCCTCATTTATTGTGAAGCAGACAGTGCTGCAGACACAACTGGGCCATGTGGGTGAAATCCAGAGCTCTGCAAACCTGAATTTTCCTCAATTAATTACTTGGAAAGTCCCAGAAGACAGCAACTGTAATCAAAAAGCTGGAGTGAACATCTGGACTGGCATAAACACGCCAGTTGCTCTTAGGGCCGATGTTGCTCCTGTTGTCTAGTAAGAGTGGAGACAATCACCACCATGTACATGGCTACAAATGCAATTTGGTTGCAAATAAAAATGGTGCTTATTCACAAGTGTTTAGCATCTGGGTAGCAGAAGCAAATCCATTTTATTCTAGTGGTTATGATGAGAAATTTGTTTCTTTTACCCCACCAAAAACATTTGGGAGGGTATTCCTGATGGCAAACTAACACCCCTGGATATCATCTCTTGTTTAAATTTATCTTGTTCTTCAACTTAAAATGAATTTCCAGAAAGGCTAAAATTGTCACACAAATGTAGTGATCTGCATCCTGACTTTTTCTTTTGCAAACAAAAGACATGCTTCTCTCTATCAGCAGAATGAAAAGAAGAATAAAAGAATATAACCTAGCACATATGTTCAAAGACCCATATGGTATATAATGCTGCCCTGTGATAAGACAGAAGTACAGCATACCCTCCATTCTCCAACAATTGATATTACAATATTTAGGAATATCATGACCAATAATCAATTTAGCACCTACCCAAATTTATCTAAATACCTTTACAGATCATCCAAATTCATAACCATCACATTATGTAGCAGTGAATTCCATGATTTAACTAAGACCATTAAAATCAAGTTAGATGCAAGGGAATTGTTGATTATTTAGATATTCTTAACATGTTTTGCTCTGTTGTGTCATTCACTACAAGTTACAACATTTCCAATTTGAATCTTACATCTGCTGTGAATTTTAGGGTGGCTTTAGGCCATCTGCTTTTTCTCAATCCTGATAATACTTGATGAGTTCTTGGAACTAACATCAAAACATTGTGCATCTAGAGCACTGTTCTCTTAGTGCAAATCTTGGTTTATCCAATAACATACCTGGCTGTTTGCTTTTCTGTTTACAAGAAATTTCACCAAAAAATTAGCAAAATGGCAAGGAAATTTTCTGCCCAGTTGCAGATTGTATCACTTATCATTTGAATTAATTATACATTCACAGATCAATAGAACAAGCATGGTATGTAATTGAAAGGAACAAGGACTAGCAAGCAACTTAATGAGAACAAAGCAGAATTTGATACAGATATACAGGAGACTAAATATCATTTCACCAGCTTACCTATTTTCCTAATTTTGGTACAAAGGGGAAATATGCTGTAAGCAAGGCAACAAGGAGACCAAGAAGGAACATCTGCAAGAGTCGATTCTGATAAAATTCAATTTTCCTGTACCAATGTTCCCAATAAACCTATAAATTATAGAAACAGTTAGATGATAGGATCATTCATAAAGAATATGCATGTTTCTCTCCTTCCTTGGATACTTTGTGTATCTGTATGTAACATGCATATTATGTGTATATTCACAAAAACATACAGTGCTTCAGTAAGGTTTGCAGCAGTGTCTCTAACAATTTTTTCTCAGTCATGTAGTGGTTATCTTACATGCAGAACTTCACTAGTTTGAAACCTGGTAGGAATATTTTTAATGCTTTTACCATTTCTCTGATATACCCAATTAATTTTAATAAATCTAACATTGCACCATTCTGACTCAACATTTTGAAAGACTTGTTTCTTTTTTCAAATAAATAAAATAAAATAAAAATAGTCCAGTTAAAAAAGTAGGTAGTTGAGGAAAAGAAAAAAAGGAATTAAAAAAATTCTATTGGATTCTGAGTTGGGAACATTCTGCACGTTGAAGTATTACAACAAAGACATTGATATTTATCTGTGCAATAGCCAATGTGAGGGGTTGAAGCTTAGCAGGCTTGGTGATAATAATAATAATTGAACTAAAACAAGCCAGAAAATACTACTTTTAACACAGTGTGGGAAAATATGGACAGAGGCCACACTTATGGTGAACTGGAAGAGAGTAAAAGACAAAGTCATTTTTTCCTGAACACTGGAAATCTATGGCCTGTACTCACAACAATAAATGTAGAAGTGTAGATGATTTTCAAGCAGAAATAAACTGAGATCCCCAAAACTGACTTACAGTATGAGATATAAATATTGATGGATGATGTGCTATTTATTTTTGCCTGTTCGTTGAGCAACCATCAACATGGATGATAGAGTACAGTTCTTCTAATGCAGTGGTTCTCAACCTGTGGGTTGGGACCCCATTTGGGGTCGAACCACCATTTCACGGGGGTCGCCAAACAAGGCTGTCCGCCATTTTTCCCCCTTTTCTTTGGCCACGCCCCTGGCACCTGGTGATGTATAAGTGGTTGGAGGTCACCACAACATGGGGAACTGTATTATGGGGTTATGGCATTAGAAAGGTTGAGAACCACTGTTCTAATATAAGCATTTCATGGCTGCTAGCTCCTTTGGAGCTTAAATCAAGGCAATACAATTTTACAATATTTTTGTGCATAAGTAGGACAAACAAGGTAATTTGCGTATACGGAGTTCTGCAATTACCCCAAATACATTTATAGAGAACAAGTACAATACATGGTTATATTGGCCACATGTGCCTAGCTTTATAGCATTCTCAAACAGAATTAGAATCAGAATAGAGCGGGAAGGGACCTTGGAGGTCTTCTCGTGCAACCTCCTGCTCAAGCAGGAGACCCTGTACCATTTCAGACAGGTGACTGTCCAGTCTCTTCTTAAAAACCTCCAGTGATGAAGCGCCTATGTACATCTTCTGAAGGCAGACTGTTCCATTGGTTAATTGTCCTCAAAACAAACAAAATCAAACAGATTGATTTTTCTCTGGTTTGATAAGAACACTAATGCCCATTTCATCCAGTTTTAATGCTTGTTAATACTATTATGGGGGGGGATGGGTTGAAGTTTAAGTAGTTCAGATAAAGTAGAAATAGTCTTATTGTATATAATATTAATGTTTTAATTTTGAGAGAGGAACTGCTCGGGCATTTCCCCTGGACCGCATCAAGAGGGAGGAGAAGAAGGTGAGAAGTAAGTAGGAAGGTTGAGGTGAAGGAGGAGAGGGGGTGAGTGAAGAAAAAGAGGGAAAGAAGTAAGTTGGTTTGAGGTGGGATGCGGTTTGGGGGGAAATGGGCGGGCAAGACCGAATGTGGTGTGTATTAATTTGTTTTATTTTTTATCTGAAGTATTTTTAAGATTGTTATGTATTGTAAAGTTGAAAATAAAAATTTTTACAAAAAAAAAATACTATTATGCCTAGCTGTTCACTTTTTTTTTAAAAAAAAAATACTGGTTTCCAGTTGTCATTTATTTATTTTAAAATAATAAAAAAGAAAAAAAGAATAAAACACAAAAATGATTAAAACAGAAATGTGTGCATTATCAAAGAAAAGAAAAAGCTCGCATACAATGTGCTTTAAAAAGTGAGAAAAATACAACAAAGAAAAAACAGTAAGATATATTATTTTAACGTAGTTGTAATCCTGTATATTTATTTATTTATTTATTTATGAGATTTATATACCGCTTTAAGTGCAAGCACTCTCTAAGCGGTGTACACCAGTAAGCAATGTATATATATACTTATTTAATGCAAATATTATTCCTGTACAGATATATTTCTAATACCTGGTCTGCTGACACATTGTCTAGGCAATACAGGAATCTCTAATTCTTTATTCCATTCATTTCTTAGCATTTCTGCCCAACAAATTGATTTATTGATAATAAATACCTATAAAAACTAATAACAGCTGTTCTAGTTTTAAAGGATTTAACTAGATGTTTTAATAGACGAGTGTCAAACTGCCAGCCCGCAGGCCGGATATGTCATGCCAAAACCGCACCCACCCAGCTCCGGGAATGGGGAAAAAGTCACAATAAATCGTTAAAGTAGAAAGAAATGAAATAAAAATGAATAAGTATAATAATAAAAATGATAATGAAAAAAATCACTAAAAGCAAAATGATGTGTCTGCATAATTCCTGGAAGAAAGCTGTTAGCAATAGCTGTAATGACCTAATGCATATCGAGAAACATTGTATAAAAGTGAAACCTTCTATTCATTGTACGCCTGTGAGAAACTAACTGAATATTATACAATGTAGATTCCATATACAATGTAAGATTCCATGAATACTCCCTTTGTTCCTTAGAAAGGGAGAGCTATAAAGATTGTAGTTGGGAATTTCCCCCTTGTTCAGAAATGTGTTGATTGTTAATCGCTTCTGAACCTTTGCGCAAAAATAAACACCTCCGTTTCACCCTTTGGAATTCGTAAAAGTCCTTTATTTTTTTTACAAGATCGTGACATGTCACGTGATGTGGTGAGTTTGATACCCCTGTTCTAATACCTCGGGTGTCTCAGAAGCTAAAAATGCTGTTGATCCACAGAATGTTGTTAAAAAATATTGTGCTGTAAATATTGCCACCGAGTTATATCTGATACATGGAATTCATCTCTTAACAAAACAGATGGCTGAAATAAGATGGTGGCGCCTGGATCGGCTGCAGCTGCATTGGCTCTCGAAGGTGAAAAGTTTTGGGAGGGATATTAAGGGATATGGGCCACATGATCAGGAAGGTTTTGATGTGTTTGAGCAACGTGGTGGAACTAAGGTAACATATGATCGACAATCTTTGCTGGCATGGTGAGTTTCTAGCTGTTTTGGAACTGTTGGTGAGACTGTTAAAAGTTGTTGGCACTGTTTGAAATTGTTCCGCCAGCAGCAAGATCTGACTGCTGGCCCAGCGATGAATTCTATTGCAAATCAGGGCTATTTCCGAAGGAGGCAGAAAAGGAGAGGTCCCAGGGCTTTATGGAGCGAAGGAAATTGATGAGGCTGTCGGCAGGCCCAGAGGAAAGGAGAGAGGCTTTTGGAGGAGTTGGTGGTGGTGGTGGCAGCATGCTCCAGGGGCAAAAAGAAGCAAGGCCTCTTTAAGGAAAAGGCGGAAGAGTCAGGATCAGCAAAAGGAAAGGAGGCGAGGTTGTCGTGCAGGAATACAAGCTAATTTGAGGGCTAATCCACATAGAACTCCATTTCCATCTGTCCTGTTTGCCATCGTTCACTCCCTAGAGACTAAAATGGATCATCAGAAACTTGAGCTGGCCACGAACAAGGAGTGTATATTGGAGGTGGTAACCCTTTGAGAGCCGTATGCAACAAAATTTCATTTTGATGTATGCTGATTGGTATATATTCAAAGTGACAATAAAGTTGTTGTTATTATGGATCATCGCACAGTCAGCCAGATGTTCAGACTGGATTTGGCATTTTGTCTACCTATTGAGTCCTTACCCAGGACCTGGGAAAGGCAGATGTGGATGTTTGATGGTATTACAGATATCGTCGCAGGATGGAAGCAGTTCCTAGTAAGGCTGCCTTTTGCAATTGACTAATAGCGAATTTGTCAGTGCCAATGGTGTTCAAGTGGTGCTCCAGTTGTTTTGGGATTGCACCCAAGGAGCCTATGACTATTGGTACTACCCTTGCTTGCTTTTGTCACAGTCTTTCTATTTCTATTTGTAGATCTTTGTATTTTGTTATCTTCTCCAGTTCTTTCTCGTCTATTCTGTTGCCTCCAAGCACTGCCACATCCACCATCCAGACTTCTTTGTCTTTCTTTTATTATTATTATTATGGATCATCGCACAGTCAGCCAGATGTTCAGACTGGATTTGGCATTTTGTCTACCTATCGAGTCCTTACCCAGGACCTGGGATAGGCAGATGTGGATGTTTGATGGTATTACAGGTATCGTCGCAGGATGGAAGCAGTTCCTAATAAGGCCGCCTTTTGCAATTGACTAATAGCGAATTTGTCAATGCCAATGGTGTTCAAGTGGTGCTCCAGTTGTTTTGGGATTGCACCAAGGAGCCTATTGGTACTATCCTTGCTTGCTTTTGCCACAGTCTTTCTATTTCTATTTGTAGGTCTTTGTATTTTGTTATCTTCTCCAGTTCTTTCTCTTCTATTCTGCTATCTCCAGGCACTGCCACGTCCACTATCCAGACTTTTTTGTCTTTCTTATCGACAATTGTTAAGTCTGGGGTGTTATGTTGCAGGTGCTTGTCTGTTTGAATTCTGAAGTCCCAGAGCAGTTTAATTTTATCATTTTCTATGACTTTCTCTATTTTATGATCCCACCAGTTTTTGCTTACAGGCAAATGATATTTTTTGCAGATCTTCCAATGCACCATTGTTGCTACTTTGTCATGCCGCTGCTTGTAATCAGTTTGTGCAATCTTCTTGCAACAGCTTACCAAGTGGTCCACTGTTTCTTCAGCTTCTTTGCATAGGCGGCACTTACTGTCTGTTGCTGTCTTCTCAATTTTGACTTTGTATGCATTTGTCCTTAAGGCTTGGTCTTGTGCAGCCAGAATTAGTCCCTCGGTCTCTTTCTTCAATTTTCCTGCTCTTAGCCATTGCCAGGTTTTATTATTATCTGCTTTCCCAGCTATTTTTTTCATGTATTGGCCATGTAGTGCTTTGTCTTCCCATGCCTCTATTCTGTTCTTCATTTGGTCTTTCTTGTAGGCCAGTTTGGTCTCTCCAGTAGTTAGTAAGCCTTCCTGATATACTAATTTCAGTGCATCTTCATCATTGTTCTTCAGATATTCTTCCAAAGACAATTTTTCTTCTTCAACCATCTGATGTGCTTGTAGCATTCCACGCCCACCTATTTGCCTTGGTAGATAAAGTCTATCAATGTCACTGCGTGGATGAAGGGCATGATTCATTGTCATTATTTTTCTGGTCTTCCTATCCATTGCTTTTAGTTCTGCTTGAGTCCAGTCCACTATTCCACCTGTGTACCTAATGACTGGGATTGCCCAGGTGTTAATTGCCTTTATAGTGTTTCCTCCATTGAGTTTGGACTTTAAGATCTTCTTCACTCTCTTGACGTATTCACTTCTAATCTTTTTCTTGACTTCAGTGTGCTTGATATTGTCAGCTTGAAGGATACCCAAGTATTTGTAGTACTCTTCCTCATCCAGACTCTTAATGTTATTTTCGTGGGGCATCTTGATTCCTTCAGTTTTCACTATTTTTCCTTGTTTGATAGTAAGTGTGGCACATTTGTCCAAGCCAAACTCCATTACAATATCTTGGCTATATATACGGACAGTGTTGAGCAGCGATTCTATTTCAGATGATGTTTTTCCATACAGCTTCAGATCATCCATGTAAAGGAGGTGGGATAGTCTGGCAGATGTTTTTGATGTTTGATAGCCATGTCCTGAGTTATTCAGTATTGTTGACAGAGGAAACAGTGCAATAACAAATAGTAATGGTGATAATGAATCTCCTTGAAATATTCCTCTCTTGATATTAACCTCTCCCAGCCTCTCACCATTGATCTGCAACTGTGTCTTCCATTGTGCCATCGATCTTTGCACAAATTTTCTGATGTTTCTACTGACTCCTGTTATTTCTAGGCACTTTATTATCCAATCATGTGGCAGAGAGTCAAATGCCTTTTTGTAGTCAATCCATGCCACATTCAGGTTGGTCTTCCTTCTCTTGCAGTTTTCCAAGATCATTTTGTCTATTAGGAGTTGATCTTTTGTTCCTCTGCTATTGGGGCGGTTTCCTTTCTGCTCAGGTGGAAAGAGATTGTTTTCAACTAGATGCTGTTGTACTGCATCAGCTACCACACCAGTTAGTAATTTGAAAGTTGTTGGTAAACAGGTAATTGGCCTGTAGTTGCCTGGTGTTGCCCCTTTTGCTGGATTTTTTATTATTAGGTAGGTTTTCCCAGTTGTTAGCCACTTTTCAATTTCTCCTCCTTGTAGTATATTGTTGAACTGCTTGGAAATGAGTGGGTGTATAACAGTTAGATGTTTCAACCAAAACCCATGCAGTTTATCTTCACCTGGTGCTGACCAATTTTTGATTTTCCTTGCTCTTTTTTCTACCATTTTTGTTGTTATTACTAGTTCTTTCATTTCAACTTCTGTTTTATTTGCATCCACCTCTTTTAACCAAGTCGCATCCTTGTTGTATTTCTTTGGGTTATCCCATATCTGCTTCCAGAATTGCACTGTTTCTTCCTTGTCAGGTACTGACTGATTCCTTGCAGTTTCTCCATTGATTGATTGGTAGAAACGTTTCTGATTGGATTGAAATTGGAGGTTCTGCCTATAGTTTGCAATTCGAGCTTCATATCTACTGATTTTCCTGGCTATAGCTGTTATTTGTTGCTTTATTATTTCCAGTGCTTCCTTGATCTTCCTTGTTTCTAAGTGGTATTTCTTGATTAGGTATTTTTGGTCTTCTTGTTCTTCAGCTTCTTTCATCTTTCATCTGTTCTAACTTGCTGATCTTATTTTCTAGTCTAACCTTCCATTTTTCTGGTGCACTGTTTGTTTGTTTTTCTTCTTTGTTGATTTTGCATCCCAGGTATTCTGTTATAACTGCAGCTGTGCTGTACGTTAGTTGGTTTGTTTCTTGCAGTGAATTGGTGCTTATACTTGATATTGCACTATTTGCATCTTTTAATGCTTGTGCTAGCTGTTTCTTTGGAACAAGCTTCAATGGAGGTAGCCTTATTCTGTTGTTCTTGTGCTGTTCTAGATGCTCAGTTATTCTTTGTTTCAATTCTTTTATTTCTTTAGTTAGAGGGTTTTGTTCTTCCTGAGGAAGAGGTGCCTGGTTTCCAAATGAGAACAGTTGTATATCTCTGCTGGATTCCTTCACTGCCAACTCCCCCTGGTTTGCCTCTACATTCTGAATTACTTCTGGTAAGGCTTTGATTTCTTTGCCCTGGGTAAACCTTTGCAGTTCATCCAATTCTGTTTCTGTGAATACTTTATTTCGTGTTATAAATCGGCATTGATCTGCTAGTCTCTGTTCTGTTATTTCTGATTCTGGATGTTGTTCTTTCCAGAACTGGTGCATTCATTTTAGATATCCTCTTCTTGTTGGACTTGATCTGTAGTAACAGATCATTATTTCTTTGTTTTCATCACTGTGTATCTGCGATGGGTAAACACCTTTTCTTCCAGTAGTTCTGCAGCTGCTGGCCCTGGTTGCTCAGCCAACAGTCCTGAGTCCTGTAACCCATTTTTCATCAGATATCCAGGAACTCCAATATCTAGCGCGGACCTTGTTAACCCGGGCGACATCCGAGCCGGTATGGCATTCTGAAATTTACGTCTCACCATATTTTGTATGGGAGAGACACTCTTTGTCTGACTCCTCTGATGAGACCTGTCCAGTATGGTTGAACCTCTGGCATAGCTCTCATCTTCCTCAGAGTACACAAGCCCCACAACCACGTCAAGGTAATGTCTCACTGGGGGTTGTTATTATTATTATTATTGTTAAAAATTCATGTTCATTATCTGTCACTTGATCCAAAGTCAATATCCCCACTTCCATTAAATTTTTCCATATCACTATGTTTCCCCCATTTTTAGTTGGATTTTGCCATAAAGTAAAATTTAGCATAGAAAAAAAGGATCAAATTATTTTTTATTTGATATTACATTCCATAAGTTTCTAAATGATACAATTGTTTTCAGAGATACTAGAATTTTAATGTATTTTGATACTAATACTGTTCATCCAAGCAAAGATGCTGTCTATATGTATACTCCAAAGAAGCCCAAATTGGAAAATTAACCTATTAGCCAAAATGGTTGGCTTCCAGCATTTAATATTTGACAACAATAAATAAGCACGATGATATAACTCTAGATTTAGAAAACCTAATTCTCCCTCATTAACTGGTAAACACATTTTCTGTAAATATATTCTCAGAGCAAAAAAAACCATTAAAAATTGTAAACATTTTCTGTATTGATATAAATATGGATTTGATATTTTTTAAATCAATGGATAACCAAATTTTCACTGACTGATATGAATTGTAATTTGATCCAACTAATAGAGTATCCTGCTGTTTTGCTAAAGGCATCTAACATTTGCATCAACACTGGAATAATGCCATGAGATTTAGAAATAAACAACAGCATGTTGTATGAAAATAAAACCAATTTGTTTCAACTGAGTTATTCACTATTCTATAGATCTCCCTATGTTGTCTGATAGCACAAGCCAAGGGTTCCACACAGATATTAAAAAGTAAGAGTCACAGTAGACCTCATTAGCAAGTTCATCTAAATAGCTGGAAAATAGGAGAAAACAGTCCATTAACCTTCACTTTAGACAGGGATGACTCGTCTAATATCACCACTCATTTTTTTGAATTACATTTTGTTGCACTTTTACAAAATGATCTTCTTCTGGCAATTTCAGTAATTCTGCATATCTTTAATAAAGTCTTGAGTTTATTGTATATTTTGATCTTACCCTTTTTAAAAATGTTTGCCAACAGCTGCCTACCTGTGGTTTAAAAAGTGGATTTTGTTAGCATCAGTGTTGGAAAGGCATCTCCCACTATTGATATGTTTTTATACCAAAAACAACCCGAGCATGTATCTTGGTAATTTCTTGATCACGTTTTTCATAATTTGTACATATTTTGTGCTAACCTGTTTGAGCATGAAAGTGCGCTGAGTTTCCCACTCTGAAAAATCTTGCCAAATATATACTTTTAGTCATTGTAAATTTTTATTTCATCCCATTCAGCTTTTGCTGAATTGGTTTTTCTAAAATTGATATGTTGTGCTTGCCTACTGTCTGTGAGTTGTACACTATTTGCAATACAGTGAGCTGTGCTAAGTGAATATTGTTTATCCATCTTTGCTTTTACAATGTTGACAGTTTGCTTTCTTTGAATTTTTTCTGTTCTTTCTCTAGCTATAAACTCTTTGCAGTCTCAGCTAAATGACTCTTCATAATGCATTAATGGCTTGTAAGTCATCACCATTATTTCAACTGTGCCATACATTTATTGGTGGGAGTTCTTATATCTTGCCCATTTTTACAAATACTTTTTTGTTTTGTTTTTTTATAACGTTGGGTTGGCAAGTATGATACAAATGAATCACATTATCTGTTGAATCAGTACTACTTATATTCCAAATTCTGAATCAACATTTTAACTGATTGTTTATGTGTTATCCATTTGGTGTAGATAGATTTACTCCAGGATAGTCTGTTCTCAGTGTTTTAATGTTACAGTCATTGCTATTCCCACTCAGCCATCTTGCTGATGGTCATCCTCTTTTCTTCCCTTCCATCTTTCCCAGCATCATAAACTTCTTCAGAGAGTTAAGTCTTCACATAATGTGTCCAAAATATGATAATTTGAATCTGGTCATTTTTGCTTGAGTGATAACTCTGGATTGATTTGTTTTATGACTGAATCTAAATAGTTAATGATAAATTCTGCTTCTTTTATGAACTCTTTTAGTTCTTGGATTGTGATATCAATGGGTGTTTATAACACAGAGGTTCTGTTGTGTCCTGAGTCTGCAAAAGCAGACTTGGGATGTTGCAAAGGTCCCGGGGATTGCAGAAGCTGCCCGGGACCAGACTGAGTGGCACCGGCCTTGCGTGCATGTGCGAGGCGAGAAAGCGCTCCGTTTTGTTGCCATTTTGTCCGGAGATCTGGGCAGATAAAAAGAGGCCTGCATGCCTTTGCTCGTTATTGGTGTTTTGGCTGAAAAGGAATAAAAGAACTGTTTACTGCAAGATGTGTCTTCATCATTCGCCATTGTTCAAAGGACTTAACAGGTTGGAAGTACTTGTGGGGAGAAGGGGATGCAGTTGCCTTCTTTTTATATATTTTTTTTATCAAACAGGAAGGATAAAAAAACACAACAAATAGGGATGGCTTGGTTGGACATCTTATCACTGACTTAATCACAATTCAAACAGTTAAGCCACTAGTAGGATATTTTTTTAAATAAGACAGAGTCTCTTAGTAGGCAATGTTTGGGGATGGTGTGATAACATATTTTGCCCCAAATTTAGGAAATTTGTGGAGTTTGTGGAGTTCTTGGCATGCTCTGAGCTTTTCCTCTTCCTCCTCTTTATCTTATCATTGAATCCTGAATTGATTGATCATTCACTATTAACTGCATAATTAATGCATTACCCACGCATCTACTGATTTGGTTTTCTATACTGCCTTTCCTAAAATCATTGACATTGTACAGATATTTTGTACTGAAAATCCAAATCTAACTATGCTTTTATTTTTCTGTGGATAGTTTGTTGCTAAGCTCTGCAGATATCTCTTCCCTTAATTCAGTACAAATCTGAAACTGCAGGGTTTTTTGCTCCTCTTACTACTTGCCTATTTTTGTATCTGTAAAGATACGTTCCATGTGCTTCCTTCACTACAACCAATTTTTGACAATTCTTTTTTGTTATTATGATTCACAGAAGCCAGTTGCCTGACACTGAAGTTTTTCTTTGTTCCCTCCTTTGAAGCTTTCTCACTTTTTAGTTTTCTTCCAATACTGTTTGGTCTCTGGTTGACACTGCCTTGGCTTGTAACAGTAAGAGCCTTAATCAAACTTCCATACTTTTCTTTACAATAGTATGACATTCCTGTATTGTATCTCTATAGTACAGGGTAGAAGTTCAGAATGAGATACAATATTTATGAGATTTTGTTTTCTTAGGAAGCAGGGGTTCATGAAGCATTTTGTAATATGTGCATCCACTTACAAATACATTTATATGTTCTCCATTCCCATTTTATGGGTCTAAAAGGCTTACAGACTTCAACACGCAACAAAATCCAATCTATATTATACACCATTAAAATTCAACAACATAAAAATATACCTCAAAAGTTCTAAAAGCCATGACTATAAATACATATTTTAGATCCTCTCTTAGATTATAATGAGGGAGCCAACCATGACTTTGAGGCAAACTGTGTTATAATATAACCAACACATTAAAAGTATAATTATATGTTGATATGAAATGTATGATATCCATGGGAGGACCTATTAAAAATGATCAACTGAAGATCTAAATACGTGGGACAGACTTTATGGAAAGATATAGTCTTGCAAGTGATCTGGGTGACCCTCCCAATTGCAAATTGGTCTTTGAAATGAAAGGTGACCTTATATAGTTCAAACATACTATATCCTGTAAATGAATCAAGTATATTTCTTATCCTGTCCAAATTCAGTTTCAGCTTGCTTTTATGCTGCCAGCCCTTTGCAGCCTCAGGTGTAGGTTCTTGAAATATTCCACTCTGAACCTGCATGTAATGGATTATCTGAATTCCTTCCAGTGAAGTTTCAACATAGCCATAAGACACTGTCAGTACTTATCCTTCCATCGCCAACCATCATAACTAATGAAGCTTCTTGGATGAGAAATGTTTTCTTCTTCCTCCTCAAGGAAAGAACAGTCCAGTTGCTTTTTGAAAAAAGCACTTTGAGACAACTATGACCTGGATGACTGAGAACCTTCACAGACATAAGACAGAAAGTGCATTGGTCAATTTGGTTGAGGTGTGTCTCTCCTAGTCTTCTTAGGATTCTCATTGACTTTTGAAATCCTCAATCATAATTTATTTCTGGACTGTCTATGAGGATTGGGAGTAGGACACACCATTAGTCCTGACACCATGTGTTCTCCATTGCTCACAATGTCCATCTATGCCACAGAAAAAACATGTAATTACAAGATACATTCTTAATTAAAAATGCTAGACTGAACATTCAATAAATCTACACTTGAACTGTTGGCTCATATTGTGAAGTCTTAGGAAGCAGCATTAGGTACATTAGGTACCAACATCAGAATCTGATTCCAGGTTTGCCACTGTTGCCTGTCATTTGCAGTAGAGGTGAGGGTGAAACTGGCTTTATTTTCTAGGAAGGCAGAAGCAGTCTGACTAGAATGTGAAGGATGTCTATATATAATGTATGTTTTTATTTGTGGTTTTTATTTGTGTGTAGTGTGCACTGTGGACAGTACTTAATTTCATTGTGGGTTACACAGTGACAATAAAGATATTCTATTCTACTCATCTTGAAAGGGTCTTGAGTTTTTATACACAGAATTTAAGAAACATTAACAAAGAATCAAAATTCTGCTAATTCTGTAATATGAAATACGTGTACAGTAGCTACTCAACAGCATCTAGTGCTGCTTGCTTAAAAATAGGGGAGAGCTGCCTATTTATGTTTCCTTATGTCTCAAAGATGAGACTACATAGCAACATCTTTACTAGCAAGAGGATGCAATAACCTAACAATATGATAGCAGTTAAGCCCAACAAAGAGATGGCAGACAGTTTTAAATCAAAATGAGAGGTGTATCAGAACCGAACAGGTATCCTGGTCAGAATAGGAGAACAACACACTTTAAATCACATTCAATAATCTTACAGCATGGAGAAGAAAAAATAAGGTTTTATTTTTACTTTTTAAAGTTTGTCTAAAACTTTTTTCTATAGTTTTTATTTGTTTCTATTTCTGTTTTTAATTTTGTTTTTAACATGTATCTCTTTTATATGGCTGAATAGCTTTTATATGCAAATCACTCAAAGTCACTTAGGTGAGGTGGGCAGTGCATAAATTATAAACAAACAAACAAATAAATGTTGCCTCTCCCCTGATTTGTTGCATGGCCAGGAAAGTAATAAGCAAACCATGGTCCCACAGGAATTGCTCAAGAATTCAGGGTTTGAGTCTATGAAATAAAGCTATGTTTATGATTCCAACCTCAAGGTAAAAGTGGACTTGACCTGGCATCTGAGACTGGTATTCCCTTGCCCTTAGGATGACATTTGGAGATCATCAATCCATGACCCAAATTGACATGATCAGTGGACCATCACACCAACTATAATCTCCTGCTAAGTACACTGGGAGGTTCGTCAAAGAAACCCAATTAGCACAGACCTCATATGTCTTTTTAATATGTAATTTCAGTCAAGATATGCAATTAATTTGTTGTATAATGTATCCTCACTTGCCAGCCTTTTTAAAAACTGTTCTCCCATGACATGACCTTCAAATAAAGCAGGGAGGCAAAGGGAGGGGGGTGGAGGAGCGCTGTCCTGAAAAAACCTGGGAATGATTTACTTTGTTATCCTTAATCCATTCAACAGCCAAGATGCCACCCGTAATGAAATGACCTTCAATCCATAGCATGTTTAATTTGAGCTTTGCAATATTCTCACAGCTACATCCACTCTTTTCTACTCCTTGTCCTCTCCCCTGCATTCTCTGTTGCTATAGATTTAGAAAGGGGGGCACAAGAGAAAGGCAAATGCATTCAACCCCTGCTACTTATATGCATTCCCTTTTACTTTCTCCAATTAACTCTCCAAGCAGAGTTAATATTCACCAGCATACTGTAATGGCTCAGGTGTTGAAGTAAGAGAAGAGAGATCTAGTCCACCTTCAGTCACAGATGAGTGTTGGCCACTCAGTGGTTAAAAGGTAGTATTGCAGGCTAACTCTGCTGATTGCCCACAGTTTGATCCTGACTGGCTCAAGGTTGACTCAGCCTTCCATCCTTCAAAGGTCAGTAAAACGAGGACCCAGATTGCTGGGGGCAATATGCTGAGAGGGCTGTAAACCACTATGAAGGGGGTATATAAGTCTTAAGCACTATTGCTATTGCAGAAGATCAGGGGACAACCTTCTGCCAGTCACATTCTCTCTGAGGCTAATATATCAACCTATAGTAGGGGGGGGGGAAATTAGGAGGAAGGAGCTATTATAAGGGGGAAAATTAGGAGGAAGGAGCTTTAAGTAAACCACACTGAGCCCCTAAAATGAAAAGTGTGATATCAATCAATTAATCAATCAATCAATTAATCAACCAATCAGCATTCTATTGTATTACTTGCAATAGGTTGCCATTTTCATGACTAAAAATGGTTGAATGAACAATAGACATTGATATGAAACAACTGGGGGACCTCATCAGTTGGAGTAATAGCAGGAAGAGATGTATTGGAAGACCCACCACCTAGAGGCAATGAGAAACTGGATGGGACAGAACAGGCTTAGGATGAATCCTGGCAAAATGGATGCTGCTTGTTCAAAAGACATCATGTTGCAGGTTAGTTCCATCTTTAACTCTGGTCAGGGTAGCAGGAAAGTGCTGGTACACAGTTTGGGCTTCTCAGACTTATGGTACTTGCTGGGATATGCACCCTAGATGGCCTTTCACCAATTTTGACTGGTGTGCCAACATTTTCTCAGACCTAAGGATTGGGGCAACTGTAATTCATTCTTATAAACTTATGCCTGGATTGCTGCAATCTGCTGTACATGGGGCTGACCTTGAAGATGATTAAGAAGTTACATCGGGTGCAAAATCAAGTGGCTGACTAGCTGGCTGTTGAGAGCCATACAATTGTTCCAATACTGCTGAAACAACATTTACTGTCAATAGGTTTCCAGTCCAGTTTAAATTGCTAGCTGTTATCTATGAAGACTTTTAGGGCCGTTAGATTCCCAATATATTTGGGAGAAGTATTTTCTTCTGTCAGTTTGGGGACTGTTTACTCAAGGTAGAATTTGCCTATCTGAAACATGTTGACCGAGATAGCATACTCGGGAATCATCCAGCCCTGCCTGTGATATTAGTGAAGGAGACCTAGAGAAGTTCTTTTTGGTCATAGCCCCTTTTCTCTGGAATACTCTGTCTCTTCTGTTCAGAACACCCTATTGCTAATATTCAGAAAAGTGCTTTTCCACGTAGCTTTTAGATAGTGAGATGTAAGTTAGCTAAAATTGTCAAATGAGATGGCACGTATATAATTCTCTGCATATATTCTTGCATGCATGAATGACTGAATGAAAGATAAAACACTGCTCTTGCTACACCTCTTTCCTGATGGATTGAACCTGGCAAGATTGCTGGAGCTTTAGAATGCTATCCTATCTACTCAGAATTGTCCCATTACGTTCAGTGGGTTATTTTGAGCCTAGCAAGTACAGAGTTGCATCTTGAATAACAATTTAAAGAGAGACAGGCAAGAAAAATAACAATGAAGCCACATCTGTCACTTGCAAATGCCTCCTGTATTCCCTTTTCTACCTTTAAAGGCTGTTTGAGCTAGATGTAATTTGTTACATTTTTAATATTTTTTCCATTTGGCAATGGAAAATCTAATGCGTGATTCCATTTATTTTTGCTCCTGAATTTCACATGGCTCAGGTTTTATTAAAACAAAGTTTGCTATTTCTGTCAGAAATTCTTAAAAAGAAACTCCCAGCCCTCACAAGATTTACGATTAAATAAACATGCATTGCATTATGAACAAATAATTCAAAAATGTGAGAATGAAACTCTCAATTGATTCAAATAAGATGCTGGGGTTCAAAGAACAAGGATATGCTTTCTTCATCAAAATACAGAAGAGGGGCAAATCCATTATTTGTAGCCACAAAGATGTATTGATTGAATGGATTTTTCCTTATGCTATGCTGAGTAACTGATAATTTCAACCACTAAAGAATGAGGCCAATTCAGGAAGGTTTCAAACAGAATAAGAGACCCAGGCTTCTTCAATAAAGACAAATCTATGTCAATGGTGCAGGTAACATTTAACCCTGTGTAGAATATTTTCAAGGAGAAATTCAGAACCCCTGCTGGCGAAAGTTGTTTGGCCAAAGAACGATCCCTGAAATACATTCGTTTATTGCCTACGTGCAAACCCAGCTATAATATATTCATTGTTTTTCAACCTTGGCAACTTGAAGATGTGTGGACTTCAATTCCCAGAATTCTCCAGCCAGCTTTGCTGGGGAATTCTGGGAGTTGAAGTCGACACATCTTCAAGTTGCCAAGGTTGAAAAACACTGTATTATATGATTGCATATAATGAAATACAGGAGGCATATACAATCTGAGGGAGATTAACTTTGTAAATCCAAAACTCTTACACAGAGACATCAAAACCAGATGCTGCCATTCCATTCAATACACAAATATAGTCATTTATTTCCTTTTTTGCCTTGGTATCTATGTTCTGCTTTTTCAGGAGAAGGATGCCTCACCAAAAATTCCAGCAAAAAGTACATGTTCTTGAGCATGACATGCATCAATCAATCATAGCTGTTCTTCACCATTTCTTATTAAGGAAGAGGAAACAGTGATAGTCTAGATGTTCCAAATCCTTCAGTAGTAAAGGATATTAGTAGCTGCCATTCTGCAATATCCAGAACGCCTTAAGATTTCATAAACCTTTTTTTGTTGCAATAGCTATTACTTTGAAGATGTTTCTTAACTACAGGTAGTCCTCAGCTTATGATTATTCTCATCTGCTGAAGGTTGACTCAGCCTTCCATCCTTCCGAAGATAGTACAATAAGGACTATCATTGGGGGCAATGTGCTGACTCTGTAAACTGCTTAGAGAGGGCTATAAAGCACTGTGAAGCAGTATCTAAGTCTAAATGCTGTTATTATTCAGTCAGTGATTGTTCCAAATGATGACAGCGGTGAACTAATGATGCCTCAACCAGTCCTAGCACCCCCACAGTCACATGATCATGATCTGAGTGCTTGGCAACCCATTTGCACTTATAACTGATGTGCCTCATGTTCACATGATTGCTACTTGTACTTCCCTGTGAAAGTTAATGGGAAAGCTGGCAAGGAAGATTGCTGAGGTAAGTTTGTCCTACCCATACCATCCCCAGCCCCTCTGCGATCATGATGTCCTGGGTGCTTGCATATCCCATATACCCTTGTGCACCTTCTCTAATCCTTGCCTTTCCTCCTGTGCACCCCTGCGCACTCTCCCTGGTCTGTACCTTTATGTACTTTTCACTTCTGCACAGTGCCTCTTGCCCCCCCTTCATACTCCCTTACACTCAGACCAGCTTCTTGAACCATGTGCCACCTCTTGCACATCCCCTTGTGCCCTCAGACACCCTCCCAATGCCAATTTGTTTTGACAGCGAGAACAATTAATGAAATAGCTTGCTTCCCAGGGTTGTGAGTGCCCCATCGCTGGAGGTTTTCGAAAATAGGCTGAATAACCACTTGCCTGGGATGGTATAAGGTTTCCTGCCTTGAGCAGGGGATTGGACTAGAAGATCTCCAAAGTCTCTTCCAGATCTATGATTCTGTGCCCTATGTTCTAAACATACCCCCCCCCCTCCACACAAACACACTGAAAAAATCCAAGTGTTACAAAGAGGAGGTGCCAAGATACCACCAAGCCACTTCTGTTTCATTGTACTTGTAAGCAATGATAATAGCATACTGATATTTTTGTAGCCAGGCACTTTCCCAGTGATTGGAATCAAGGTTGTATGCTGCTTCAGTGATTGGAGTAGGAGAGAAGAGAGGTCACATTTTAAGTATCTAGGTTGTTGAAGCTGTGACATTGGGGTAGGCTGCAAGAAGGAGGAGTGAAGCACATTTTCTCCCCAATTGGAAAAAGAACCTACTGCCAACTCTGCAGGGCTGCAGCAGTGCAAAGAAAACAAAAGCTTTGGTTTGGTTAAAAGGATATTTACAGTGGCTCCAGAAGAATTACAGGTAGTCCTTGATCAGTGACCACAACTGGGACCAGGAATTTAGTCATTAAGCAAAGTGGTTGCTAAATGAAACTGCAACTGTGCTTACTTCAGCTTGTCTTTGCATTACAGATCTGCAAAAGCAGTAAATACAAGAATTGGTTGCAAGTTAGCTTTCCATCACTGTCATAACAACAAACTGTCAAGGCAGTGACTAAACAAGGACTACCTATAATTCAATGAACTCTTCAAATCAGCTAAAGCTAAGTTCTAAAGCTAGAACTGATACAAAGCCCCCAGTTTAGATATGGGCCCAAATTTCTTTACTTTGGAATCAACCAAAGCTAAACAGATAGTTCACTAACCCAACTGTTAATTACCATTAGAAACACTATGCAAACATTCACCTATCAGAAAACAACAAATATCACACCTCAGATTTAAAGAAATATTGCTGCATCCACCAAACTCTTAAGCATTTAAGAAGAGGCATGAAAATTCATTATCAGAGGGTACAGATTTCCATTTTGTGGGAAAATTGTCAAACAAAGTCAAAGAAAAGGTTTCCACCAACTATCTCCGTCGTCTCATCACATAGATTTCAGCTGGGACAGTGTACTATTTTTTTTGTAGAAGCCTGCAAATGCTATTCAGAATTGCTACCTTTTAAATGTCCTGTGACAAGCCATTCTAGTGGCAGAGGAGCCATTGTTTTTTCTTGGTGCATTTCTGTGACATGAGTTTGGTTTTTCCATCCATGGTTTTCAATCCATATTTTGCCGTACTTCCAAGTCCTACAAGGTAACATGAAGGGAATGTTTAAAATGGCAACTGCTTTGTTCCGAAAACTAAGCAAATCCCTTTCATTTACAATGTCATAGACCATTATATAATAGACATTAGATCATTATAGCCATTGCTTCTTAACTATAAGTGGAATCAAATCATTATGCATTTAGCCAGTAATATTTCCTTGACACAACTTATCTACTTATTGGTATCTGGAGCAAACCAAAATGAGGAAATATGGCATTTGTCCTCCTCTGATGAACACCTATGTCCCTATTCGTTACACTTGATGAAAAGATTCATGAAAATATCTGTTCATAGTCTGCAATGCATATAAACTTTGGCCTCTCTGTCCTGTGTCTTGAACATTCTCAAGTTCTCTGCAATCTTTACTAAATGAAACTGATTTAGTGCAGTGTGAGCACTAAAGGGGGGGAAATGCAGTAGAAAGTGGAAGGAATTGCTAATGCTTAAATCTGTGTAAGGGAAGGAATGGTTTTATTATACAGCTTTTTCAACTGTTTTGCAATAACCCATGTTGCTTTTAAGTATGGTTATCACGTGTGCACACACCTCCCCGCTTGTGCTAGCACCAGGGCTGTAGGGTGCAAAAACAGGATGCCGCACCATGCAGTGCAAAAACGGGTTGTTGCCATGCCTTGGGGCATGAAAACGGAATGCTGCACCACCACGCTGCGCAAGAACAGCCAACGTCATGCCTCAGGATGTGAAAACGGGATGCCACCATGCCTCAGGGTACAAAAATGGGCCAACACCATGCCTCGTGGTGCAGAAACAGGGCACTGTGCACAAGAACAGGGCAGGGCTAGTGAGTATTACACAAGTGGTAGCCCTGCCCCATTTGCATCATGTGCGTGCTTGCGGCCCTGTGCGCACGTGCACATGCATGCACATATAAAATGCATTTCCCCCTTCCTTTCCTTCCGGTCTGCCAACCAAGAAAGGTTGGTGACCTCTGCTCTAGAACATTTGGCCACCAAGAATAACCACAACAAAGTCCTTCCGGTCCTTGTTCAAAAACTAAATAGAACCATAGTTGAAACTATCTTCCTTGCTGGTGATTGAATAGCATTCTCTGCTATTACTTAGGGACAAAATCCAAGATAAAAAATGGTCTCTTCATAACGTTGTCACTTCTTCCCTATATCTTTACCAAAAACATCTCCCCTACTAGATGGTAGGGCCAGACCTCCTGAATAGTATCAGTGCATTTTTGTTGTTAGTTGCGAAGTCGTGTTTGTCCCATCGCGACCCCATGGACAACATTCCTTCAGGTCTGTCTGCCCTCTACCATCTTCTGGAGCCCATTTAAGCTCACGCCTACTGCTTCAGTGACTCCATCCAGCCACCTCATTCTCTATTGTCTCATTCTTCTATTGCCCTCAATCTTTCCCAGCATTAGGCTCTTCTCCAGTGAGTCCTCACTCCAGTGAGTCAGTGTGTACCAATTATATAAATTAATTGCCTGGGAATAGTGACATATAAGCAATATGTCAGAAATGTTATAGGATCTCCTGCTTGAGCAGGGGATTGGATTAGATGACCTCCAAGGTCCCTTCCAACACTGTTATTCTGTTATTTACTCTGTTAATATCTTTATGTGTCTCTGATCCCACTACTTCAACTAAAATGCCTTCAATTCATCAGGAGTGCTTCCATTTCAAATGGGATGGAACCCTTTCAAGGTTTCTATTGGGATGGAAAAAAATACTAATAAGTCATGTTAATTTGTTATTTAAATCCAACCACACGCTCAGGAGAAACACAAGATGTGCCAAGTTTATCTGGAACAGCATTCCTTTAAAAGAAGCTTGATATTTTCACATAGATCAATCTATGACAACATATTTATTATTAGATCTTTCTGCATCACAAGCTACATTTGGGTATTATTAGTGATGGCAGTCTTCACATACAGACATTAGCAAAAGAAATTATAGTGACTGATTATCAGTAAGTGTCTATTATTAAGTGGGACTGTGTATGTATCAATCTGTGGATGGAATGGCATCCATTATTGAAATGGATCCCTTCTCTTTTTTCCTACAAATGCATTATAAACCTAGGGAAATGGGGGGAAGGAATCTTCCAGGACAATTTTGAATTATGGGAACCTATAGAGGTAAGTAGAAATCTTACTGATTAAGTGGAAGTAAAACATTTTTAAAAGCACAATGATTAATGAGAATCTTTATTATGCTACTAAGACTGATAGTGTTTTAAGGCTGCATGGTTTAGACTGAATTCAGTGAAAGTGATCAACAGACTAATAGCTTAACAATCTAACTGCTCATTAATGATATTGTACATGCTATCATTAATACTAATGCGCCGTAGATCAAGATCCAAATGAAGCAAGAGCAGCTTTTTAGAAAACAAAATCCCAAACACTGTATTTTACAGTGATAGCAACTGATCGTTAATGTGCTGAAAAATTAAATATACCACCCAATATATATATATATATATATATATATATATATATATATATATATATATATATATACATACATACATACATACACTAAGGTGACCAACTTTTTTACAACAAAAAGGAGACATGAATAAATTGAAGAAAAAAATATCGTAAATAAAAGAAACATTGTATTTATTGCAACAATAATACAGAATACACTATAAGATGATCAATGCATAATAAAAAACATTTGTAACAATAACATTTTATATTGTAATTATGCTTACATGCCTATTAATTATTTAAATGAGTACTTTTCCATTGAATGAATATTTTTTGTCAATGTGTCATCTTCTAACAATATATTGGAAATATCTGAACAAAAAATATCCTTCATATTGAATTTTACGGCAAGTGCTGCAGCTAGCGTATCAACATTCAATCTCGATTTCTCACTTGTCCAAAAATCTACATGGCTGGACTGCACGGGGGTGGGCATCGGAGGCAGGTGTTGTGAGCCAGGCGCTCCAGGATGGCACATAGATGCACAGGGTGAGATGGTGGCAGCGCAGGTCAGCACTGCGTAGACCACCAGCTGGTGCGGCCCATGGAAGGTCAACTGCCCGCCGCACCCCCGCCCCCAGCCACCCCACCAGCACTGCTGCCCTGCTGTGGAGAGCCGGCCCCGCGGCTCGCAAAGCACCAGCCGAGCCAGCTCCGGCCATGAGCCGCCCCCCAGCACCACCGCCCACCCTGCGCATCCCTGTAGAGCCGGCCCCACGGCTCACAAAGGCAAAGCACCAGCCATGCCAGCTCTGGCCCTGCAGCCGCCCCCACCAGCTGCCCCCCAGCACCACTGCCCACCTTCCACATCCCCGTAGAGCCGGCCCCACGGTTTGCAAAGGCAAAGCACCAGCTGCTCCGGCTCCGGCCCTGCAGCTGTCCCTCCAGACGCCCCCAAGCACCACTGCCCACCCTGCGCATCCCCGTAGAGCTGGCCCCGCAGCTCACAAAGCACCAGCCACGCTGGCTCTGGCCCTGCAGCCACCCCCCAGCACCACCGCCTACCCTGTGCATCCCCATGTAGAACCGAACAGGGAAGATCAAGAGAAACTTACCGCTCCAATCTCCTCCAGCTATCTGCGGACCTAAGTAAGAGATGGTGTAGTTGGGTAGCAGTGAGGGGTGCAAAGTTCCTGCAACTTGCACGTGCAAAGTTTGCCGCCTGGGTGTTTTGGCGCGCTGAGCAGCAATTCCTATTGGCTTTCGAAAGCCAATAGGGGGAGTAGCACAGCTCAGGCAAAAGTTGAAAAAAAAATCAAAAAAAGGTCCCGGAACGCCTTCTGGGTATTCTATGAGGGGAAAAAAGCCCTGCAGATAAGTCTTCAAATATAGAAAAAGAGGACATTTAGGAGGGAGGACAGAACTCACAAAAGGAGGACTGTTCTCCCAAAAGGAGGACGGTATATGGAAAAGGAGGACATTTAGGAGGACACTTTTTGAGGGAGGACAGAACTCAAAAAAGGAGGACTGTCCTCCCAAAAGGAGGACAGTTGGTCACCTTAATACACACACACACACATACATACATACATGCCCACATATATGGGGAAATGAGGGGGGGCAATTAAAAACGGGTTGAGCATTTAAAAATAGAAGAAATTAAAAGTATTAGAACTTTGGATAATATCTTTCAGAAGCATGTTTCAAATACTGGAAGTTTATTTTTACCAGTTGTGCATTTACTCCATTTTTAGATAAGAGTTCCTCACAGTAACAAACTCACAATGTGATCAAAAGAAAATATAGCTAGAGTTCTTTTACCTCGTTTGATCTCTGCATTTTATCAGCAAGCTTCTTGAAGTCTTCAAAACAAGAGTCTATCTTTGATTCTTTGTATCAAATCAAAATATCTAGCTAGCACATTGTTTAAATGGCAGTTCTTCCAACATCTGCAGTATGCTGCTATGAAGATAAAAAGCTTAGGAGGAGGTTTATCTGAAAAATAACTGTAGGAGACACAAGTTATATAATTTAAAAAAAAATGATAAAAAAAATAATAGAAAAGCCAGTTCAGCATTTTAAGGCCTAACTCTAAAACTGTAGAAGGGATAATGGACAAATGTTGTTTATTAACATATGAACTAGGTTTTTATTTCCTGAAAAAGGAACAAGACAGAGGATTTTCTAGCAATATGGACAAATGTTTCAGAGTTGTTTTGTCAATAAGGTATTTTCCAACTCTTTTTATTTCCTCCTTCACCCTCTTTTTCCTTTTTTAAAAAATTGTTGTAAAAAACAATTTTGAAATTATATTAATTTTCTAATATTCTTATATTTGGGCTTCTCTGAATTAGCTTAGCAAAAATAAATAAGTATGCAATTTCTGACTGCATATGTAAAGTCATCCGAGTCATTCAGAAGAAAAGCACAGTGATTTCAGCAGAACTGCATGTAGAGGATTGGAGCTGGATTTATAAGACTGTGAGTTCAGCTTTAATCCTTTGCATGCAGTTCCAGTAAAACCAACAAGCTTTTCCTCTAAATGAATTTGACCCAGATGACTTTTCATACACTATCAGCAAGGAGAAGGCTTGCATGTTGCAACATGATGAATAGCCCTCTAAGATCTCTGCAGCAGTAAAACTTTTACAATGCCCACATTCATCAAAGAAGGTATTACAGAATTCCTTATTTATCCTGGGAAAGGTTGCACAGAACAAGGATCAGAAATGGCTTCAGGCAATGTATTATCCTAAATGTTACAATTACTAGCACAGAGGTCAATCAATCGGTTGTCTGCATGCGATTTGCCCATCTTCATTTCTAAATCCTCAGCATCCTTTTTTTTTTTTAAATTGCTGATTGTAAAACCAAGATGAGAACCAATATGAAGAGTTCATTCAGAGTGTCGTAAAATTATACATGTGTTTTCTATTTTCTAGTTTCTAGAATATTTTATCTCAAGGTAAGTATTCCAAAATACAATTTATCATTTATTAATATGCGTCTTACTGTATGTTGATACATTCTGAGTCCAAAAGTGCATGGCCACATCTGAGAAGTGATGCTTTAGAACTGCAGAGGAGCACATGACAGAAGCCACGTTGTATGAGTTCTGCCTCTTTCTACTCCCATATCTGGAGTAGACTTTACCATTAGAAAGCATTCTAATGTGAGTGTGTGGCGCTCCCTTGATGGATATAAAGAAATGCAGATCTTCCCAGTCTAGATCAATGTGTGAGAACTGTGACTGTAGAACAGACAATTGTTCAACTAGACAAGCTATTGTTTCACAGAAAGGCAAAAGCACAGCAAGTCATGAAGCAATCTTAATTAAAATCTAACTAAAAATGTCAGTTAGCAAATATTTTTCCACTGTCCCATTCTTCTGCTTTTTCTTTTTGCTTCTTCTTGCTCTATCTCTCCATTTGGAACCACCTTTGATATCCCAAAGTACTATTCGAATTTCAGGCTACTAAGGTTATTGTTATGTCCTGAGCCTTGCAAGCGGGCTCGGGGCATTGCAGGCAGTCCCAGGCAGGTGCAAGATGCCCGGGACCAGACAGGCTGTCGCCAGTGCTTGTGCGCATGCGCAAGTGCTGGCGCGCGAAAAGTAACACATTGACCGGGGAAAGTCCTATAAAAGGAGGCTGCGAGTTGTGGGTTTTGCCGCCATATTCCAATGTAAGCTGAACTGAAGAATAAAGGTTTCCTGAGAACTACAACTGCTTCTCGTGTCTTACCATTTCGCAACGGACTCAACACTGGCGACGAGGATGGGATTGCCTTACATCGAAGAGGAGAAGGTGTAAGCTTACCCGAGTGAGTCCGGAGCGGCAGGAACGGCGTTGACTCGGCAGCTACCCACCAATCCAGCGTGCATTCGGGGGTAGGCTGGCTGATAGACCCTTCCTGATACGAAATGGCGAAGATTGGAAGGCTTTCGGAATTCGACGTCTCACATCCAGAGAGGTGGGAGTCCTATGTAGCCAGGGTGGAAAACTACCTCAAAGTGAACCAGGTGAGGGAAGAGAACTTGAAGGCTGCAATCCTGTTGTGCGTTTGCGGTCAAGACGCATTCGAAATCGCCGAGAACTTCACAGCACCTGTTCCTTTAGAGTCTGTCAGCTACGCAGATCTAAAGAAGTTACTGAAGGAGCACTTCCAACCCAAGATGTCCATCATCGCGTGGCGCCACACCTTCAGGCAGAGGGATCAACGACCCAGAGAATCGGCCAAGGAGTACATTGCCGCACTGAGGAAAGCCGCCAAACATTGCGAGTTCAAGGACCTCGAAGAACGATTGAGGGACCGGTTTGTATGCGGGCTAAGGCATCGAGAGTTGCAACAGAGACTTTTCGCCAAGGAGGACTTGTCTTTCCAAGATGCCGTGAGAGAGGTCACCACAGAAGAAGCAGCGGGCGGCGCCATCAAGAACATGTGGCCAATCAGAAACAGTCCAGATGCTGCATCTGTGCACCAGGAAGAAGTCCAAAGAAACTCCGAGGAGGATCCGGATGAGGAAGTGGACCGTCTCCACCCCACAAAGGAAGGAAAACCAAGAGGAAGCTCTTCAGCGCTCCCCAAGTGCATCGGTTGTGGAGGTCGCCACAAGAGAGCCGACTGCAAGTTCCGCTCCGCTATCTGCCAGGCGTGCGGAAAACAAGGACACATTGCAGCTGTGTGCCTGGGCCGTCAGAAGGTACAACCTCAGGAAGAATTGCGCCTGAAAGGTACCAGGGTCCCCAGCCAGAATAGGGTGGGGTATTGCGCTTCGCTACAGGACAGGCACACACAAGCCCATTAAGAAAAAGCTGTCACTTAAAGTGAAGCTACAAGGGGTTCCATTAACTATGGAACTGGACACGGGGTCTGCACTTTCGATCATTTCTATGCACACTTTTAGGAAGATCTGTTCCGGTAGTGGAACTCAGGCCAAGCTGAGGCCTTCTGATATTGTGTTAACAGACTTTCAAAACTCCACAGTGTGTGTTAAGGGGGAGGCCACCCTTAACATACAGCATAAGGATTTTGAAGGTCCACTAGACATATTAGTAGTAGGGGGTGAACGAACGAGTCTCATAGGACTCGATTGGTTTGAGGCCTTGGGAATACACGTCACAGGGCTCAACAGCCTACAAACACTCGACCTACAGGAAGTCTGCAAAGAATTTGCAGATGTTTTCAGCCCCCAGCTGGGCATGTTCAAAGGACCTCCTGTGTCCTTAAAGCTAGACCCCACCGTCACTCCCATTAGAATTAAAGCAAGAAGGGTCCCTTTTGCTTTAAAGAGTAAAATTGACACTGAATTGGATAAACTGATCCAACAAGGAATTCTAGAACCAGTTGACTCCAGTCCATGGGAGACCCCCATTGTCACGCCTCTTAAGGCAAATGGGGACATTCGCATCTGTGCTGATTACAAATGCACTCTAAATAAGGCATTGCAGCAACATGCCTATCCTGTTCCTGTGGTCAGTCACATCCTGGCCTCCCTCAAGGGGGGGGCGCGTTTTTGCAAAGCTTGACCTAGCTCAAGCATATCAACAGTTGCCTGTTGATGATGACGCTGCTATAGCTCAGACTATTGTGACCCACAGAGGGGCTTTCAAGGTAAAGAGACTTCAATTTGGAGTAAATGTCGCTCCTGGGATTTTCCAAAGCGTAATGGAAAACACACTACGGGGTATACCAGGGGTTTGCCCCTATTTTGATGATGTCTTAATTGCAGGAGACTCCACACACATTCTAGCTGAAAGGCTAAGGGCTGTCCTATTAAGGTTCAGGAAAACGGGACTCAAACTCAAGAAGGACAAATGTAAAATTGGGGTGCCTTCTACTGAGTTTCTGGGGTTCAAAATTGATGCTGCTGGGATTCATCCTGCTGAATCCAAACTAAAAGCCATTATGCAAGCCCCTAGGCCAAAGTCTAAGGCCGAACTACAGGCTTTTCTGGGCCTTCTGAATTTCTACAATTCCTTTCTTCCACACAAGGCTAGTGTAGCTGAGCCTCTTCACAGGCTATTAGATAAACAGGCAGTATGGCAGTGGTCACAAACTCATGAGGCTAGTTTCAATGAGGTCAAGGCCTTGCTCACTTCTAACAGTGTACTTGCTCACTTCAATGAGTCCCTTCCTGTGTGCATCACTTGTGATGCTTCCCCTTATGGGGTGGGTGCTGTACTGAGCCACCTCAGGGCTGATGGAACTCAGGTTCCTGTTGCATATTACTCCAGAACATTGTCTTCAGCTGAGTGCAATTATGCTCAAATAGACAGGGAGGCCTTAGCTGTTGTTGCTGGAATTAAAAAAATCCATGATTTTTTATATGGTAGGCATTTCACGGTCTTCACTGACCATAAGCCTTTGTTGGGACTGTTTACCACATGTAAATAAACTCCCCAAATCATCTCCCCCAGGATGCTCAGGTGGTCTATCTTCTTGTCTGCATATGATTTTTCCCTACTTCACAAGCCTGGGAAGGAAATGGGCCATGCTGATGGCCTCAGTAGATTACCCCTGCCGGTAATAGAGGCTGACCCCGAGCCAGCCATCAATACTCTCTCCATTCAAGCCTTGCCCGAGTCCCCCCTAAGCGCCAGGGATGTAGCCACTGAATCAGGCACAGATCACACACTTTCACGTGTCCTTTCTTGGGTTTTGTCTGGATGGCCTGAGCACTGTCCTAGTCCTGAGTTTCAGAGTTTATGGTCTAAAAGGAACGAGTTGTCCACCTCTCAGGGTTGTCTGCTTTGGGGAAGCAGAGTTGTCATTCCCACCTCAATGAGGACTAGGGTCCTAGATTCCCTCCACGAGGGTCATCCTGGCATTGTACGCATGAAGGCTCTTGCACGCAGCCACTTGTGGTGGCCAGGTGTAGACAAAGACATAGAAGCTAAGGTGCATGCTTGCCACCTTTGTCAACGCTCACGCCCTGAAATGCCCCAAGCTCCTGTGCATAGATGGGAGGAAACACAGTCTCCATGGTCTAGGGTGCACATTGACTACGCTGGGCCCTTTCAGGGTCAATTCTTCTTGGTCCTCGTTGACAGCCATTCAAAATGGCTTGAGGTTGTACCTGTCTCTTCCACCACCACTGCAAAGACTATTCAGGTACTGAGGGGGATTTTTGCTGCACACGGGCTCCCAGATGTCATTGTGTCTGACAACGGCCCTCAATTCACCTCCTCCGAATTCCAAGCTTTCTTGCAGGCTAACATGATTCGTCATGCCACCTCTGCACCCTTCCACCCGTCCACCAATGGTATGGCTGAACGCATGGTGCGCATCACCAAGGACGCCTTGAAGAAACTCACCTACGGAGACTGGCATCACAGGTTGGCTGACTTCCTCCTTTCTTATCGCACCACACCGTCCACTTCTACAGGGAGAAGCCCAGCTGAACTTCGTTGGGGGCGCAAACTGACTACCAAGCTTGACCGGTTGCATCCGGACAGACTGCCTCCTTCTGTCTCACACCCCAGGGCACCTAGGCAACTACTTGTGGGTGTCCCGGTTTGGACTCGTAATTACGGGCCTGGTCATACATGGGTCCCCGCATCTATATCCAGGGTCACGGGTCCTCTATCCTACGAGGTATCCCTGGACAACGGTCATGTCCTGCGTCGGCACATTGACCAACTTCGCCCTAGACGGGACCTTCCCGCTGAGACTCCTGGGTCTTTTCCAGGGGGGGAAAGGGAGGGGCATGGAATGATGCCCATTATCAATGGGGAAGCCACAATCAGCCCATCCCGAGATTCCGCAATTGCTCCCAACAGGAAGTCAGGGAGCCCAACTAGAACCCAGGCATCAATGCCTACTCCAGCCAGGGAGTCATCCCGGGGGCATGATCACTTCTCACCCACATCACCCAGTACTCCAGTCAGAGAGAATACCCGGGAGCATCCCAACAATCCATTCCCTGCAAGAGAGCTGGCACACACTCCTCCTAGTTGGCCTGACTTCAACCCTGTCCTTAGAAGGGGGCAAACACACAGGGAGGTGGTCGAGGAACCAAATCCAGACCACAACACCTCTGACTACACTCAGGGGCCAACTGAGTTTTGGGACAGAACTGAAACCCACACAAGCCCGGACACAGAATGGGATTCAGGGGATAGACAGCCTCCTGACAGGTCTTGGACGGACCTAGGAGGTTCTAGAGAAACGCCCAACAGTGACAGTCACTTAGAAGGGCCAGAGAGCCTACAGCTAGGCGGGACAACCAGGTCACACACTGGAAGAAGCCCTGGCCTGACGAGCCCGGTGGGCAAGCAAGCAGGCCAGGCATTGGAGCACAGTCCTTGGGAGTCACCAAGGCATAACAAGGGGAACAGACACACATCACCCCTCAGTCAGGGGGTACCTGTCAGACACCCAGAGCTTAGGAGGTCACAGAGAGCAAGGAAATCTCCTAAGTACTTAGAGGATTACATAACACTATTGGCTAAACAGAGCCAGTAGAAGGGTAGAAACACTGAGGCAATGGAAATGGGGGAACTCCGAACATGGAGGGGAGCAGAGCATTGTACTAAGAGTGGGTTGTGTATTATTGGCATTGGTCATAGTTTTAGCCCGGGGGAAAGGGGTGTTATGTCCTGAGCCTTGCAAGCGGGCTCGGGGTGTTGCAGGCGGTCCCGGGCAGGTGCAAGATGCCCGGGACCAGACAGGCTGTCGCCAGTGCTTGTGCGCATGCGCAAGTGCTGGCACGCAAAAAGTAACACATTGACCCGGGAAAGTCCTATAAAAGGAGGCTGCGAGTTGTGGGTTTTGCCGCCATATTCCAATGTAAGCTGAACTGAAGAATAAAGGTTTCCTGAGAACTACAACTGCTTCTAGTGTCTTACCATTTCGCGACGGACTCAACAATTATCCTATTAGTTAAGCTAAACATGCATATAATTAACCTTCCATACCTATGTGGTTATATATAAATCACATTTATAACTTGTTGATATTCACAAGCCTAGGAAAGTTTGATTCAATTGTTTGATCATAAATATGCTGGCTCTGAAAGACCAGCAAGTGAGACTTAGTGACATCATAGTCATTTATTTCCATACACCTAAAACAATGTACAAGTTGTATTCAAACCTGGACTATGAATCCAAGTATGTATGCCACAAGAAAGAGGCGGGTCAACCTATTCTCCAACCCACCTGAGAGCAGGACAAGAAGCACTGATGGAAACTAATCAAGGAGAGAAGCAGCCTAGAACTAAGGAGAAATTTCCTGACAGTGAGGACAAATAATCAGTGGAACAACTGGCCTCTAGAAATTGTGAGTGCTCCAACACTGGAAGTTTTTAAGAAGAAAATGGACAGCCATTAGTCTGAAATTATATCAGGTCTCCTGCTTGAGCAAGGGGTTGAACTAGAAGACCTTCAAGATCCCTTCCAATTCTGTTATTCTATTAATTCTTTATATACCTACATACACACATGCTCTTAATAATGTATTGCATTAAACAGCTTATTCAATAGTTTATAAATTGCCCTGATCCTTTCTACAGAAGCTTCTACAGAATTCATGATTATATAATAAATCAGATTTGTAATTCATGACAACCTGAAAGTGTCAACTTTATTATGCTTTTAAAAATTCATTTTTGGTAATACATAAGAAATAAAATAAGTTTAATTGATTAATCTAAGAAATAAAGCCAGCACCCCAATTGCAGTTTGGGAAAAAGTTTATGTAAGTGGACACCTAGTTTGTGATACAAAAACCAGAAAATTTCCTCAATAAGAGGAAATGTATGTGCTCTACTGTTCTCAGAATAGAAAGATACAGTAATGTGATTCTGAATACTGTCCAGAGTACTGTCCAGAGTATTTTCTGTCCAGAGAGTTAACAGAGGAAGAAATATTTTTAATCCGTGGTTTTAGATTTGGAAAATGCATGTGTTGCATCCCTAAGATAGTTGTATATTATCTATAATCATGAGCTCTTTGTAGCATCACGTAATTTTAAGCCAACTGAATGTTTATGTGCAAATCATTGCTTCTGGTTAATTAAATGAACAGATTGTGTTTGCTAATTTATTTATTTTTAATTGCTGTGAGATATTCTCAGAAAATAGGAAGAAACAAAGCTGCTATATTCCATTTGTTCAAATAAGCTGAAATATATATGGGCAGTCAGATTAAATTAGGATGATCATATATAAACAAGTTCTTAATTTTTTGTAATTGAAACTTAATGAGTGATGGCCACCAAGTTTTACATTTTTCTTAGTAATTTGAATTATGTTTTATGCCGACAGAGAATAAATTGTTCTGATTATTCTCTAATTTAGTCAATTTCTAAGCAGAAAACAAAGCCATCACAGTTTTGGAAATTTACTAAAACAAACATGCATTATACCCAATGTTTTACATGTTAAATATGGTCTAGATTTAGATTTTGGTTAATTCTACTTTAAAAATCTTATAGGATTTTAAATTATTTAATGTAGTTGGCTCTTAAAGTGAAAAGGAGGTTTATGATAGATCACGGATACACAACCAGCCACCAAGCATTGCACATGGCACACTAGTCACCTTCTGCTCCCTCCCCTGGCTAAAATTAACAACATAATTTCCAAGTATTTTGCGTAATCAAACATAAAAAGGGTACTTTAGGCCCCACAAAAGGCATCACACAAGGCAGAAAATCCTTTCCCCATATCCAGCAAAGGAACAGAAAACCTCACCTTGACCCATGTATAAGGTGCTGCCACCCTCACCAACTATCACCTATCCACTATGTATCCTTCACCAAATTAATAAGTATCACTTAAAGATTGCCCAGCTCAGTGTTTCCTAAATTTGGGCAGATTTTGAGCACAGATGACTTTTTACTACAGGGCTTTTCAACCAGTGGTACTGGTACCACCTGTGGTACATTGGCACCTGGCAGGTGGTATGTGACCATCCTAGAAAAGTAGTGGGGGAGGGGAATGAGGTGAACTGGTGGCAGCACCGCACAAGCCTGAGCAAGAGAAGGCTGGAGCTGCAAGGCTGTCAGGGCTCAGCAGAAGCACCAGGATCAGCACCAGGCTCCAGCTGGAGCTCGACATTGATCCTGGCACTTCTGCTGAGCCCAGAAGAAGCACCAATCAGCTGGAATGTTGCAGCATCTCCAGGGTCCTGTGATTTACATTCAGATGCTTGGCCACTGATTCATATTTATGACAGTCACAGTGTCCCAGGTTCATGTGAAGTGACCAGAACCTGCTGCAATCACCCAACAGACGGGGGGAATAAAAACCAAACACCCCCCACCCCACCCCTGCTGCCAATCCTCAACAAAAATGCTCACAACAATGAAAACCTTGGACAGGAGGAAGAGGGCCGCCAGGCGGCAGGCAGGTGTCTTGCTCGGCTGTGGCTTGGGGGGCACTTTTTTCAGTGCCATTGTAACTTCGAACAGTCACTAAGCGAACTATTGTAAGTTGAGGACTACCTGTACTTTATCACTCCCCCCCTTTTTTTGGGTCATCAAGTTTTTGACACCTTGCTAGGCGACTGGTCGTACTCGGATATTGCTATATCCTAAAAGTGGTAAAATCGATGAAAAGGTTGAAAAGCCCTGTTTTACTAGATAGAGGAAAGAGAGGGAATTAGCATCATAACAGAGAATTTCCCCTTTTAACTACACCACTGCATGCTACAAGAAACAACAGGTGTATTGCCTATTCCTATGAAATATACATAACAGTGGGAATTTTCAAGACCTCCCCCCTCCCCCCCCATGTTCATCGCATGCTGGTGTATGCCCAGCACCTTTTGTATGGCACAAAGTTTTCTTGTTAGTGCCATTCTACCAACTGTACATTTCAGTCCCTCACCTTGCTACATTACTTGTCTCGGAAATTAATTTAACTCTGGTTATTTCTACTCTGCCTCCCAGGAAAAGGCTAGAAATCAAATTATAACCTAATCCAATGCAAAATGCCTGGGCCTGAATTGCTTTCAAAATTATTGCCTCAATATGTAAGGTAAGACCCAAGCACAAGGCAGATATTAGGGTATGGTAATGTTGAAATTCTCCTCGTTTTCCCTTTCTCTTTCTATGTTTCATGTGCAGTTATTTTTCAACTATACAACACAATTCAAACGTCTTCCTGTTGGTGCTTCTGGCTTAGACCAACTGTATTTATAAACCTTATGTGATATTTTCCAAACTCTGCCTCCATTTGGCCATGGAGGATAGGGTAGGGTGAAGATAGGGTCGCCATCTCATTTTCTTCCACCTATCATTTAACCTTACTTGATATTTCCCAAATTCAACCTCAGTTTGGCCATGGAGGATAGAGTCCTCATCTCATTTTCTTCCACCTATCATTTAATAGGGAGGAGACACCAGGAAGGCTGCCATTTTTTTTTTCTCTCTCCTGAAAACTGATGAAAGGATGAAATAATAGTCTTTAGTCCAACAGACTCAGTAAAGCCATTCATAGGTCAATATAATTTTAAAAAAACACAGATTAAAAGCAACGATGCACAATGTCACAGAAACAGGACATCAGGTAGAGAGTTTTGTTGCAGTAGTGGCATATGATAAACTTCTTCAACTATCCTTCTGCATCCTGTTCTACACACACAGTTAAACTGATAACTCTCCCATTCCCATTCTGTGAATACTGAAGGGTACAAGCCTTCAGATCACAAGTTATGAGACTGAATTTAGTTATTTTTCTACATGCAGCAGAAAAATCTCACAAATGCTTCTCATTTCCCTGGCTATAAATTTATAACAGTAATAAGTGAACAATTTGCTATCCTTTTTCTTAACACCTGAGCTCAGCAGTCTGAGATAGTTATCTTTTTCTATCTAATGATAAGGCTCCCATTCTTTCATTATATTACAGAATCTCTCTCTGGAGTACAGAGTTGCGTGCACGTTATTTTCAGTGGAGATATTTATTCCTTCAGTTTACTTGTGTCTTCTCCTTTTCCACTCAGAATCTATACACATATGTGCAGTGTTGTCATCATAGTACGATTAGACAGAAGACTGCAATCTGATTCTTTATGGATGATGCTTTTACCAAGTGAAGGAATGAATGTGATGTTGTACAAAAGGCATATCAATTTAATTTTGCCCTGGAAAATGCAATTCCATGTGCATATGGTTGAACTTGTTTAAAAATAGTGTTATATCAATTTTTATATAGAAGTAAGCATTACATTTGTATTTTAGTAATGCAGTTTAGGATTTTTTCCCACTCTCTTTTCTCATTATTTATTTATGGTTTAGATCATGAAAATCTTTCAACTTGTCTCATTATTTTTTCTTTTCTCTCATGTTAATTTGGAAGTTTGATTAGGATTTTTATATTTTGTTTTATTTTATATGTACTAACATGTTTGGGGGATTTTATTTTTTCTGTGTAGTTGAAAGCAATATAAAAAGCGACAAGATATTTTTTAAAAAAATCTGAATTTATATGTACAGTAGTTTTCTCAGAATTGTTGTGGTGCTTATTCACATGAGAAAATTAGTGAGTGTAAAAAATGGTAACACTTGGATATTGTGGCAAACTGCAGCTAACCTTGATCACTTGTTTGAGAAATTATTGTACAATGTAGTCCTTTGCTTTTTTATTTACAATTAAGCCTGCTGATTTCAATGTGACTTACTCCCCTAGCTAAGAGAGTATAGGATTGCATTGTTAGAATGGAATACAGCATAATGAAACAGAATAACCCTCTAAAACAGAAGTGAGAAAAAGGCAAAAATAATTTTCAATAGAAGAGAATATATGTAAGATCAACATTGAATTGTGAAGTTTTTGGTGTTCTCTATATTGTGTAATGGGTTTCAGTAGGCAAGGAGCAGACCAACATCATTTATTGACTCAAACTAGAACTAGAGAACTGCAGGCAATTGCCTGTAATTTATAGTCTGAGCCCACAGGGCCTTAACCAATCACAATACTTGAAAATGCCTGCCCAAATATGAATGTTCACAATTTCCCTCCAAAACAGTTGGAGTTAACAGTCAGGGTCATCTAAAGCTTAGTTTCATTTTAGCTTCACAAGCAGTTGGAGTTAAGTTAGTTTCACTTTAGCAGGGATTAACACAACTTTATATATATATTCAATACATAACACTCTGAAGTTGGTTATTTGCTTGCAGATATTTCATTATATGACTCGGTAACATCAATGCTAGCGAGTGTGGAGTTTGCTCCCTGTTTATATACAATAGCTTGGGAGGGCAGATTATCTTTGGTAGTAATTAGAGCATTGTTTTCTTCTTGACTGATTGTTTGGTATTAATTGTGGCTTATCTGCATGTCGACTGCTGGAGAAGCTGTGTTCTGGTGTTTTGCATTTCCTTCTTAGGTTTTTTATTAAAAATATGTGTGTATTGATGGCTGATGACAAGTGTCCAGGATTACCCTGGCATTTTGAACAGTCAAACAGAAAACAATACCACACCTCTATCAACACAGGCAGGCCAAGTTATTGTATATAAACAGGAAGCAAACACCACACTCATTAGCATTGTTGATGTTATCTAGTCAGGTAATGAAATATCTGCAAGCAAACAATCAAGCTCAGAGAGCATCAAGGACTACACGATTCAATCCTGAGCTACATATATTGATGACTGAATTTAATTTAGATCAGGAGATCTGATCAGAACCAGCATTGTAGTATAATAAGCATTATTGTTTTGACCGGGAGATCCCATAACCAAATAATTAGGCAGCTCTTGTAAGTAAATGTTCATAAAGACATTAAGGCCAAGGGTTCTCAAACTTTGCAATTCCATGACCCCTCACAAGTAAAACTAAATAATTAAATAACTATGGAATAAAAAATAAACAAAAGTGCTGTAATTGGCAGATAGTTTTGTGACACTCATAACCCCAGGTTACTTGTGAATATTGTGAATATCCAGAGGATTGCAATTTACAGTTGGAAAACCCTTGGATTAGGTGGGGTTTCAATTGGCACAAAATGTTTTTATGGGCTTCAAGAATCATTCTGAAATTTGTTGAGGGAAATCTAGGATCTGCTAAGAACACAAATAATAGTATTTGCTCACTCATTCATTCATAGCAGAGCCAGGTTTTCAACTATTAAAGGCAGCTAATAATATTCAAAGCAGATGACAGAACCATCTGTCATTGTTATACCAGTAGAACTCAGGACTACACAGTGAAATTGACTGACATGTTCTGATAAACAAAAGGAAGAAAATAATAGAAGTATGGAATTCCTGTTGTGGGTTGTGGGGGGGGGGAGAGCATTAGAGAAAACACAGACTATTTGGGATGAGATAAAAAGAAGTGGAGAAATTTTAAAAAATTATCAGAGAAAATTAATATTTCTTATCAGATTAAACTCTTATGGCAACCGCTGTTAATGCTAACAGTAAAAGAAATGGAAATAAAAATTAACTATGGAAAGAAAAAAAAATGAATTTGCAAATACCCCAGGAAAATGGCTAGCATATAAAATAAGAAAGGAAAAAGAAAAGAAAATGCTTAAGGACTTCGAGATGGAGACACAGTATTAACAGGTAATGTAGCTACCCAAAAGACATTTTATCAGTACTATTCTAATCTGTATAAAGGACATGATATCTCTTTGGAGAAAATCTATGAATATTAAAAAAAATCTACCAAGTATTACAGAGAAACAAAAACAGGTTATGAATGGACCCATAAAAATTAGGGAAGTTTCCAAAGCTATTAAAAAAACTAAAGCAAGAAAAGTATCAGGATCAGATGGATTATTAAGTTCTTATTATAAATGTTTTGAGGATGAACTTTTACAATCTCTGCAAAATATGATGAATTCTGTTTTACATGGAGGAAAGACGCCAGAAACCTGGAAAGAGATCAATATACTACTAATGCCTAAAGAGGGACAATATTTCATTTTACCAGTAAATTATTGACCAATATAATTATTTAATAATGATAATAAGTTGTTCACAGTGATCATAGTCAATAGACTAAAAATAATTTTGCAAGGATTTGTTCATGAAGTTCAACATAGGCTCTTACCTAAAAGACAGTTAAAAGACAATGTCACAACTGTGATGGATATTCTAGAACACGGGTCGGCAACCCGCAGCTCCGGAGCCGCATGCGGCTCTTTGAGCCATCTCCTGCGGCTCCGGAGCCTCCTCCTCCCCCCTTCCCTCCCCCCTTCTTCATCCTGCTGCCCCCCCCCCAGGCTTCAGTCCTGGCTGGGGCAGCAGGAACATCACTTCCTGGGCCGTCGAGCTGGTCACGTGTCTGCCTGTGCCAGGCGGAAGTCCCGGCTGAGGCGGCGGCGGCATCTCTCCCTGGGCTGTCCCCTGGCCACTGAGCCGGCTATGCGTCTTTCCAGGCCGGGCCGGGCAGCAGTCCAGGCTGGGGCGGTGGCAGGAGAGCATTGCTTCCTGGGCCGTCCTTGGGCAGCTGAGCTGGCCACGCATCTCCTTGGTCCGGGCTGAGCAGCAGTCCTGGCTGGGGGGGGCGGCGGTGGGGGCATCGCTCCCTGGACTGTCCCCAGGTCGCCAAGCCGGCCACACATCTCCCCGTGCCGGGCTGGGGACATTCCTTCCTGGGCCATCCCCGGGCCACCGAGCCGACCACGTGTCTGCCCGGGCCAGGTGGCAGTCCTAGCTGGGGCGGCGGCAGGGGCATTGCTTTCTGGGCCATCCCCGGGCTGCTGAGTCGGTACGCGTCTCCCTAGGCCGGGCTGGGTGGCAGGGGGACATTGCTTCCTGTGCCGTCCCTGGGTCACTCACCCGGCCATATGTCTCCCTGGGCTGGGCAGGCTGCAGCAGGGGGGCATCACTTCCTGGGCCATCCCCAGGCCGTTCCCTAGGCAGCCTAGCTCACCATGCATCTCCCCGGGCTGGTCCGTGGGGTCCTAGACACCTTTCAGCGACTTTTGCCGCCTCCTGCCTCCCTCCCCTCCCTGCCCCTTTAGCGCCGTCTGCCTTTCTTTCTCTCTCTCTCTCTCCTCATCTGGAGAGAGGGGGGGCAGAGGAAAGAGAGAGAAAGAGAGAGGGTGACTTGTTCGGGCAAAGAACCAGTGGGGGACAAGGCGAGCTAAGTCAAAAGACATGGAACTTCCGTGCTAGCTTCTCCCGAATCCTTGTTATCCCTGCCACAAACTCAGCTCATCCGCCCTCACTCTCTCCTCTTCTCTCTCTGCGGACGAGGCTGCTTGCTTCAAATGGTTTGCTACCGAAGTCCGGGAGCCAGGCAGGCGGGTAAGTCTCCATCGCAGTATTTTGTTGCTGTTGTTTTGCGCACACGTGGCGCTGGCTGGGAACAGAGCCAAGCAAGCTCTGTGGTTGGAAGTCCCTGCAGCTTAGGAGCCAGGATTTCCCCCCTCTCAGTCCCAAATCCCAAGCAGGATTCACCACTTTGGGATTGGAAGTGAGCTGCGAGGAGATGGTCTGTCTCTTTTCCTCCCTTGCTCCCTTCCGCGCCGGCTACTGAGGCTCCCTGCTGGGTGCAGTCGGCTTGAAGCGGAGGAGGGGGAGGGGCCTTTCAAAGCATGACATTGCAACAGATGGGACAGCCTTTCAGGAGGGTGCGGATGAACTGTAGCTCTCCAGATATTGCTAACAGACAGCGTTTGCTGTCCCTGCAGCAGAATTGATGAGAGGTGCTGGCATTTCTCTTTGTCAGAATGTGGTGAATCCACATTGCCCATCTCTAAAGGAGGAAGTTAAATGTTTTGGTAGGTGAACTGGTTCTGTTAGTCAGGGGGGGAGGTGAAGAGAAAAAGAGAGGGAGAGAGAGAGGAAAGAGGGAGGAAAGAAAGAGAAAGAGGAAAGAGGAAGAAAGAGAAAGGGAGAGGAAAGAGAGAGGGAGAGGGGAAAGAAAGGAAAGAAAGAGAAAGAGGAAGAAAGAGAAAGGGAGATGAAAGAAAGGGAGAGGGGGAGAGAAAGAAAAGAGGAAGGGAGAGGGGAGAGAGAGAGGAAAGAGAAAGAGGAAAGGGAGAAAGGAAAGAAAGAAAGGAAGGAAGGAAGGAAGGAAGGAAGGAAGGAAGAAAGAAAGAAAGAAAGAAAGAAAGAAAGAAAGAAAGAAAGAAAGAAAGAGAGATGAAAGAAAGGGAGAGGGGGAGAGAGAGGAAAGAAATAGAAAGAGGGAGAAAGGGAGGAAAGGAAAGAGGAGAGAAAGGGAGAGAGGGAGAGAGGAAAGAAAGGAAAGAGGAAAGGGAGAAAGAGAGGAAAGGAAAGAAAGGAAAGAGGAGAGAAAGGAAGAAAGAGGAAAGAAAGGGAGAGGGAGAGGAAAGAGAAAGGAAGGGAGAGGAAAGGGAGGGGAAAGAGAAAGAGGGAGGGGGAGAGAGGAAAGAAAGGAAAGAGGAAAGAAAGAAAGCGAGAGAGAGAAAAGAGAAAGGGAGATGAAAGAAAGGGAGAGGGGGGAGAGAGGAAAGAAATAGAAAGAGGGAGAAAGAGGAAAGAAAGGAAGAAAAGAGAAAGGGAAAGGAAAGAGAAAGAGGGGGAGGGGGAGAGGAAAGGAAGGGAGAAAGAAAAGAGAAAGGGAGATGAAAGAAGGTGAGGGAGAGGGGGAGAGGAAAGAAATAGAAAGAGGGAGACAGGAAAGAAAGGGAGAAAGGAAAAGAAGAAAGAAAAGAAAGGGAGAGGAAAGAAAGGGAGGGGAGAGGAAAGAGAAAAGAGGGAGAAAGAGAAAGGGAGAGGAGGAGAGAGGAAAGAAATAGAAAGAGGGAGAAAGAGAGGAAAGAGGAAGAAAAGAGAAGGGAGAGGAAAGAGAAAGGAAAGGAAAGAGGGAGAAAGAAAAGAGAAAGGGAGATGAAAGAAGGGGAGGGAGAGAGAGAGAGAGAGGAAAGAAATAGAAAGGGAAAGGGAGAAAGGAAAAAAAGAGGGAGAGAGAGGAAAGAAAGGAAAGAGGAAAGAGGGAGAAAGAGGAAAGGAAAGAGGAGAGAAAGGGAGAAAGGAAAGAAAGGGAGAGAGGAAGGAAAGAGAAAGGGAGAGGGAGAGAAAGGGGGAGAGAGTAAATAGAAAGAGGAAAGAGAAAGGGAGAAAGGAAAGAGAAAGGGAGGGAGAGGAAAGAAAGGGAGAGAAGAAAGAGGGAGAGGAAAGAGAGAAAGGGGGAAGCACAAGTGCCCCCCTCTCTCTCTCTCTCTCTCTCTCTCTCACACACACACACACACACACACACACACACACAGGGAAGAAGACTAGCAGACCAAGGGCAGAAAGAGGGAGGGGGGGAGGGAGGGAGGGAGGGAGGGAGAGAGATCCTTTTGACATCTAAAATGAAGATAAGACTGCATATATCCATATATATGTGGATAAATGCAGTCTTATCTTCATTTTAGATATCCAAAGGGTTTTGCTACTCCCTGTGTTTTGTTTTCAGTGGGAAACGGGTCCAAGTGGCTCTTTGAGTATTTTGGGTTGCCTACCCCTGTTCTAGAATGTTTGGAACATCACAGTGAAAAACAAGCTGCATTGATTATTTTAGATATAGAGAAAGTATCAGGCTCAAGGAACCAAGTGAAAGATTATATGATAAAATGGGTTAAAGTTTAGTTACTCTAAAAACAAATAGGAGAATGGGAGAATATGTGGATGAGAGAACTGAGATTTACATTATGTTATAATCTTAAAGAGAATTTTTATAAAATGATATATTGTTGGTATATGTAGCCAGAAAAAAATGTATAGAATGTATAAAGGTACTTTGAATTTATGTTGGAAATGTGCACAACAAGAAGGTACATTTTACCATTTTGGCAGACATGTAAAAAAGCTTTAAAAAAATGGACTCAACTTCATACACTTATTCTGAGGCATTTATGTGGGGGGGGGTGGAGTTAATGGACAAATAGTTGTTAACAAGTCATGGAACTTTGTTTTTATATATAATAATTGCAGCATGATTATGATGTACAAAGGTGGAAAGACTTGATGTTGCCCAAAATGGAGGAATGGTTACTGAAGATGATGGAACTTGCTGAGATGGCTGAAATGACATCTTTGATTACAGAAGCAACATTAAGTTCAATGTTGGCTGGAAACTCGTTATGGATTTTTTTGCTAAAACAAAATAAATAAATAAATGTTTGATCCACGGTTTTGATGATTAAAAAAATAATTATATAAAAACAATGAAATTTAGGCTATAACCATAGAATAAGATTAATTTACACATATAATTGCTGTATAAGAAAATGAAAAGTTCCTTCCTTCCTTCCTTCCTTCCTTCCTTCCTTCCTTCCTTCCTTCCTTCCTTCCTTCCTTTCTCTCTCTCTCTCCCTCCGTCTTTTCTTTTTTTCCTAAAAATTACTTTCTATTACTTTCTATCTTTCTTATTTAAAATCCTAATCAATTTATCTTAAAAAAAAAAACAGGTCCACATATATTCCCAGCAGAGTGGCCAATCAATAGCTATTAGCCATTATAGCTAAATGGGCTTTTCTTTTTCAGAAACAATAGGACAGATGGCAGGGCAGCTGCTTTTGCAAGGAGGAACTGCTTGTAATCTGATCCTGTAAACAGAGACACTACAAACCCCAGCCTTTCGGAGAACATGGTTGGTTTATTTTACGAAGCTGTGGGCTGCATTTGAAACTCCTGCTGATTTTGGTTAGATTTAGTAAACTATAGCGAATGAATTGCCTGCTAAAGAGTCTGGATTCAATGTTTATCATCTCTAGGTAGAATTTTAAAAAATCTGAAGAAGCTCTGGAGAACTGCTGCCAGTTGTGTGGACAGTTTTTAACTTCACAGGTAGTGGTCTGATATTTAAAGAGCTCCCTGTGACTCTTTAAATAATTCACTTGAAGGCACTATGTTGTGGTGGCCAAGCAGTATTAAATTGGAATGTGGAAAAGCTACCTTAATATCCATATTCTGAAAGTTCAGTGAATGGTCTTGATAAGGCTATTCCTTCTTAGCCCAAAGTATCAGACACCGAGAATAAGCATTTACATTGAGCTCTGAGGGAAGTTAGCCCAGAGAAGGAAATATTAAAAAGGGCAGAAAAATATATTTTTCCTCAAAAGGACTTTTTAAAACCAAACCTGGCCCCAAATCTATCTCTCTGCCCCAAGCAAGAGCTAGCCCCATACAAATGCAGATGTAAAACCATCAGAGAATTGAAGCCAGAGCACTCAAGAAGACAAAGAGAAAATCTGCATGCCCCACCCAAACTCTAGGAGTCATTAGCCCCATCACTTGGGAAGCAGGATATGATAATAGGATTAAACCACAGATATCAAGGCCTAGAAAAACACTCAGAAACAGCCTCAAGGTTCATGCCACAGGAACAGGAAACTATTCCAAACAAGGCTAGAGAGGGTATAAAAACCTACTGCCCATGTGCTCAACTCCTCTTTCCTCTCCTCTGCTTTTTCTTGCAGGGACCATCTTTCTGCTTCTTCAATAAACTGTAACCTTCCCAAAGCAGTTACCATGTTGCTGATTTATTCCCGGCTTGGATGAACCAGAATGAAGACTTATTTCTGACAGCTCCTTCACATATAATTTTGTACTTACCACTCTAGTCTTCTTCCAAGACATGACTGGAAAATACAAGCCACCCTATTAACCTATCAAGAAGCTTTCATAGAAAAGGCAAAATGTAATATAAGAAATAAAAGTCTCTCTCTCTCTCTCTCTCTCTCTCTCTCTCTCTCTCTCTGTGTGTGTGTGTGTGTGTGTGTGTGTGTGTGTGTGTGTGTTTGTGTATGTGTGTGTTTTGCTTGGTCCAGAATAATATTCTGGCTTTTCAATTGCTCAGCAGTTTCTCCCATAAATAATTTCCAAAGTAATTTCTGGCACAAAAAGGGATGTGCAAGAAAAAAAAATCAATATACTTACTGGATGCATACAAGCTCTTGAATCACAGCACAGCACATTTTCCCCAAGTAAAGTGTTGTGTATGTATGTTTAAGTCTCAAAAGGAGACATAAATTGTATTTTGTAATGACAGAACATGAGTTAATAATTAGTTGGAAAATGATTTGAATTTTTGCAGCATCCATTAATTCTCAGTAACTCTGAGTTCTGAAAGGCAATATTCACGATGCATGCCACTCAGAGTCACTTGTTGGGCAACTATAGACATCAAATAAATAAATGGTTTCTCCAATATATTTCTGATTTCAGTTCCCAGAATAGGAAAACCATATGAAAGGGACATGTTTTCTTTTGAAGAATTTACCATTTAATGTCATACAAAAAATGAATTGGAGTAAGGGTACAGAGAGAAAGAATAAACTATTGCTTTCACTCAAAGCTTGGCATGGGAACAAGGGGAATATATCAAAGATTTGAGGGGAAAATATTGTTATAAGAAGTGACTGTATGGAAGAAACATCACAGATGTTGAGTGAAAGTTCTAAAAATATCAGATAACAAACAGGAAAAGGTAAAGAGATTGACTTTGAGAGAGCAGGAGGCCTTCAGTTGATGAAAAGTGGTGAAATAGGGGCCAAAGGGTGGGGGAAAGATCAGCATGTGGAGTCTGAAGGTAAGGATAAAAAGCTTAAAGAAGAATGTCACGTGCTTAGAACTGCCATATGAATTTTATCAGCCAGATTCAGTGAATCTCATCCCCTCTTGTGAACTCCTTCTGCATCTGTCTTGACAGCCTGTTCTAGTTTAAAGGGTTGAGCACAAGGTATAGTTTCTGATGTGGGGAAATGGACTCCTTACAAAATATTTAGATTACAGAGAGCTCAGAAATATCACAAAATGGGAAGGAGAAGAGATAAAATTTGAGGAAAAGAAACAGAATCCAGAGGGAATAAATTGAAGGTGTTCCAGTCTGCACATTAATCTCGGAATATGAGTACCACCATAAAAGCCACAGATCACAGGCTGTTAGGGTAAAGATCACAAGCCCCATTTTAAAATGAATAAAAAAGAGGAGGAGACAACTTGAGAAGACAAAACAGCATTTTTTTATTTTTATTTTTTATCAGTAAGGTTTCAGGACTGATACAGCTTTGCTCCTGCAGCTCTTGACTGGAGCAGGCTGCAATTATGGAGTCTCTGATGCTGTTATTCAACACAGAAGCATCCATGCATAAAAGGAAGCAAGGTTTTCATTGAAGAAAAAGTAACTAAACTTACTGCATGCTGTAACGGTTCAGGTGAAATTGGAAGTCGTCAAATGACAGATAAGTGACTTAAAGCTATCTTGGTCTGACCAATGTCCTTGGGCAAGTCAACTTGCCAGTTATATTAAAAATGGTAATATGGAATGAGAAATCCAGACCAGTACCTCAGATGCTTTGTTTTACTCAAATGATAATCTTCATGTAGAAGCATCAAAGTGATTTACAGTAAATGTTATTGCCCATAAAAAACTGATGGTTCATATGCCTCTGATATATATATATTTTTAATCAGCAAATAGACTCTCATTGTGTGACCTCTTCTTTACTATGCAGGTTTCTGCAGGGTCTAATGTTGCAAGATGATGGAAATTCCCAGCCAATTTGAAGGAATGTGCCAGATTGCACATTAGAAACAGGTAATTAAATTGGTTTCTAAATACATAAAGTTGTTAAGTCCCATTTTGCTCTGTGAGCCAATGAATCCTAAAAGCTGTTCCAGAGGATTCAAGAAAAGGAGGGGAAACTGTGGATTTAAGAATACAACATAATGTTAATCTGCAACATAGAATGGGAAAAATGGGTTAGAATTCTCTCCCAATCCCCTTTACTTGGGCCCTCAGAAAATAGGTGTATCAATATTTCTGATTTTCCTTTTAGACATCTGTATATTTCAATCATCTTATACAAAACATCCTATAGGTCTTGTTTTCCTTTGGCATTATTATCTATCAAAAAAATACTTTCCAAGTTTTGCCACATTAGGTAATTCTTCAAAGTAAAGGAAACCATGATAAAGATAGCACCATGATTACTTTTCTATGCATGAAAAAATGCCAAATACATTTAAAAAGAATGTAAGAACTGATGGCAGGTGGACCAAGGCAGTCATAGAATAGATCCCACTTGATAAAAAGTGTCCACAAAAAAGACCTAAAACAAGATGGATTGACAACATCAGTATTGGCAAAAGAAAGCTCAGGACCATTTTGGTTGGAAACACGGGGAAGAGGTCTTCATTCTGCAATGGACAGATAATGGCTAAAATGACGACATTTTTTAAAATCTAGCTAAAGATAACTAAAGCAAGTCATATTGGATCAAACCCTTAACTTGCTTTCATTCAATATCAAGTTTCTATCAGAGGTCAATAAAGTTTGCTCCCAAGATTCCAGTGGAATAATACAGCATGACACAAAGCATGCATATAGCAATTGTGGCTCAAAGTGATTAATTACTAGGGACTAGCTATGAGTAAAGAGCCAGTTTGGTGTAGTGTTAAGGCATCAGACTAAAAACCAGGAGACTATGAGTTTTAGTCCCCCCTTAAGCACAATCCCACTGAGTGACTTCTCCCATCCCCTCTCTTTCAGTCCTGGGAAGAAAGCAGTGATAAACCACTTCTAAAAATTTGCCAAAAAGCTGCAGGGATTTTTTCAGGCAGTCACCAGAAGTCCATGATGACTTAAAGGCATCCACAGAGCTTACAGTACTGGCAAGCATTTGATCTGAATCCTGTTATATTTTTGTGGAGCAAAAGTCATCCCTAAAGATTGACTTCATCATTTGATAGGAGTGGTATCTAATCAGTGTTTTAAGTTGAAAGAAAGCTTAAGCTTTGATTATATTAACAATAACTGATCTTTGAAGTATTCAAGGACATGGAAGCATTCCCTTAGCAATGTGGGGAATCATTCTGTTATCCTGGTTTGTCTAAGGTTAATTAAAAGTAGTGTTATTAGGAATGACACTCTTAGCTAATGAAGATGCTATTCCAGCAAAGCTCCTCAGATAGTTGCGTCTTTGGGAAGGTTTTTGCAATAGACCCCTCTCCTCATCCCCTCCCTGCTTAATACAAACTGTAGTTCTTAAAGGGCCATGTCTATTTTGGTAATCTCTAAGTCAGTGGTTCTCAACCTTTCTAATGCCGCGACCCCATAATATAGTTCCCCATGTTGTGGTGACCCCCCAACCACTTATACATCACCGGGTGCCAGGGGCGTGGCCAAAGAAAAGGGGGAAAAAATGGCGGACAGCCTTGTTTGGCGACCCCCGTGAAATGGTCGTTCGACCCCAAATGGAGTCCCGACCCACAGGTTGAGAACCACTGCTCTAAGTGATATCATTGTTGTAGAAAAATCATCCTCTTTGTTTAAGACTTCAGGAGAGAATGCAAGATTAAACCTTCAGTAGGAAAAAGGCAGAGAAAGAGGTGCTTTTTTGAATGAAGATGACATAGACTATCAGAATCTAAAGAATCAACTGGGGAGTCTGTGAAGGCAGCCATTTTTGTTCCCTGGTAAGACTATCACTCCGCATGATGTGCCTTTGTTATCCTGATACATTTGGGCCCTTTGGATGACAGCCCTGCTACTGTATGAAGCAGTAGCCATTTTATCTTATTATAACAACTCATCAGCCCTATATGGCTGATACTTCATACAGAAAGCAGTCACCAGAAAGCAAGAATTGTATTAACGTTAGAAGAAGAATTTAACTCTAATCATATAAGCACTGCCTAAGTGAACTTCAGATATGAATTTCATCACTAAGAGCTTGAAGTTCCTTCATTGCATAATTCACATAAAGTCTATTTCTAGCATGATAGTTATATTGCTATCAAATAATTTTAGTTGCCATTCATGCTATGCTCAATGTATCTACAGATTCAAATATTATTGTTAAAATGTCTTCATTAAAACACAGGATTATCCTTCTTGCTGGGTTTTGAATGACATAGACTTTTCAGAATAACCTGATGTACAAACCAAAGATGCACCAATATAAAGCAATATTAACTTTAAAAAGGCAAGAGCTGTGTCATTTTAACTAGTCCTGCATAAAGAGGCTCAGGCTTGCCTTACAAAATGTAGCATCCCTGAACACACACTGTTCTTTTCATTATGGCAAAGAGGTGATGTATCTGCATTGTCATAGTCTTTCAAAAACTGGGAAAGGTTTCTGGTAACTAATTGGGAGTATTAGATGATGTGCAGAAACCTCTTCCAAATGCCCATGAAGGCTGAAAAAGTAAAGCAATGCAACTGTTTTGCTTTTTGAAGTGAAGAAACGACCTTTTTTTCCCAAAGCAATTTGAGGTTTCATGCAAGCTTTCATCAAAGCGGACACCATTGCCAAGATCTGCACAGTCCCGATTTTAATAGGAACAACTTTTCAAATCAGCCATAAAAGATTTTCTGCCACTTAAGATTAGAATTCATGGAAGAATTCAAGTGACTTATTCAAAGGAGTAATAAATCTTGAAAATTGCTGCATGCTGCCATTTGTAGCTACCTGCCATACAGTGGGGAAATCTAACTTGTTTAAATGCTAATGAGGGTCATCTGGTAGAGAATCACAATTTCTGAGGGAAAAAAATGCTTCTTCCCTAAAACTGAGTGATATGGTTGGGTGGTTTGATGGATATATCAGCAGTACATATTATAAGGATGAAAAGAGAAATAGAGTCACTGTTGGAGCAATTCTCAGCTCTTCAGGAAGGCAGTAGTAAATATCTACCAAAAACCCAGTATTTCTTCAAGTTATATGGAAAATGCATATATCCAGCTGTTCTTCTCCATTAAGAACAGATAAATCAATCAGTTCACCAGAAGTGAAGAATAAAAAAGCTTAAGGACATCTGGGAATATTATTCTTTGATCTCCTCATTCTACAGTTGTTAAAGAGAGCTTTCCATGATGAAGAACAGTCATAGAACTAGTATTTCTCTTTACCTCAATCTATGGCCTTATATGTATGGGCAATGATTGTCCCATTTCTGGTACAGACCAATAAATATTTTTGGAAGTCAGAAACAGACAATGTCACTCTATATTCAGTCATCCCCATTACAAATACAACCCCCCTCACGTATTTTTCTGCTCCAGTTTTAAACTAATAAGTTCTCCATTAGTAGCCTTGAATGCTCCTGTCTGTTTGGGCTGGTGCACTTTACATCTTTCCTTCCCAGTGGAGAATTTTGGCTATTTTGCTCATTCAGCTGAGTCAATGGGGTAACAGGAAAAATTAACAAACAGTGTAGTCCTGGACTTACAATATTTTTTAAAAAAAGAGAAAAGTAACTTGCTCATATGTATTTTTTTCTCTGTAGCATTTTCCCACAAGTGAAGAATAGTAATTAGAGCAGAACAGAAGAAAGGAACTGGAGAAAATCACAAAATACAAAGATCTGCAAATAGAAGTAGAATGACTGTGGCAAAAGAAAGCACAGATAGTGCCAATAATAATAGATGATGTGGGTGCAATCCCTAAACAAATGGAGCACCACCTGAACACCATGGACTGTCAGGTCCCTGCCGGAACACTGGAAGGGGACTGTTACTTGGGGTTTGAATGCTTTTGGTTTGATGTATGTATGTGGGAATTAGGAAGGGAGAATGGATCATCAGAGCCATCTGGATGGACTCCCTTCCAACCAGCTCCAGCCTATTACCAAGGTTGTGACGCCATTTATCACCTTCTTGTCTTGGAGTTCTCATAACACCTTCATGCCAGGGGATTGGTTTCTGATGGACTGGGGCTTTGGGGTGGAGTTTGAACAATGGGGAGATTAGCTTAATGGTTTGTGCGGGAACCTCAGATTCCACCTGACCTCTCTGCAATCACTTTCTCTCAGTAAAAGTTCCTTTTGAAATAATGCTTGTTTCAAGAGTCATGCTTTCCTGAGAAGATAGCTGAGGCAGGACCTTACATAGACATTGACAAAAGCACCAACAATCAATTGCAAGAGGCATCTTTACTTGGAACAACTTACATCCTGGACCACTATCTTTAACACTCTCAAGCAACAATATCTGCCTATTCCATGTCCTTGGGAAAGACTCAATAGGTGGATCAAAATGCCAAACCCAGGATAAACGTTTGATGACTGTAATGAACCATAATTGTGCTGTTGTAACTGAACTAAGTTTGTCAATGTTTTAATGGACACTAATCTTTGATTCCAGAAATTTAGTAGGTAACTGCTCACACATATCTCCCCCCATCCCAGTAAAAGGCTTAATGAGGATCAGAAAGTTAATATCATGCTAAAACCAAAGATTCCACAAATGTTATTTCATGGTAGAGATTTTATTTCCAGAGATGGTTACATTTCCAATGACCATAATTTTGGTGGGACAAGAATAAGCGACACCAAGCCTTAGATTCAAATCCTGGCCCTCCCCTCTCGACCAGTCTGTTAACTTCAAGGAGGTTATCATAAGTAGCTGCTTCTGAATTTAGTTTACCTGCAGAAAGGATAATTTTTTTAGAGCTGTACAGAGCTTGCAGTGTAGGTGCAAACCATCCCCCTGTCTGCAACTATTGAAAGCAGCTGATTCTTTTCCCAGGATCATCTGAGTAGGTGGAAGAAGTAAACACAATAAGTTGGCCATTGTACTATTGAATCCTTGCCGCCTTTTTTACACACACATAAAAATGAGGAGGGCTTCAATCTTAGAGTCATCCCACTTGCCATCTTTGACCCCTAGATACAAATTCTCCTAGTTTCAGGGATTTTTGTAGCTCCTGGAGCCTCTTCTGATCTCTATACTTCAAAATCAGTGGCACAGCTTCCCTACCGTTTTGAGACAGCAAACACACAAAATCCAGATAGTATGCCTCAAAATAGATTTTGTTCACACTAAACAAATAAAACAAAAAACAAATCCATGAAAAAAAATAGAAAATGCAGCTGTGTACATGTTGTCATCTCAATCATTTTGCACGGTTGTCTCTCTGTAGCCATCCAAGATTTTTAAATGAGGCTGCCAGCCAGCAAATCCTCCCAGATCTTTGCATTATGGCATTGTGTGATTTATTAGATTTTGGCTTAGTGTTATGTGTGGTTGGGAAAACACGTTGGATACCTTTCCAGGGTGTGCAAAGCCAGTCATTATGTTGACAGGCAGTAAATTAAAAAAAGGCATGAACATTATCACAATTTGGAACCCGTTGGTTTAAATCAGACTACAGGCAAAGTCAATGGGGAAGCAGACAGTCACAAACAGAGACCACATGACATTCTCACTTAACGATGGCATGTAATTTGCTTAATGGCAACCAGAAGAGCTGAAATTTTCATCACTAAGTGATACAGTCATGTGACATCACATTTTACGACTGCATCACTTAGCAATGGAAATTGCGGCCCCAACGACTGTAATTAAGTAAGGACTACCTATATATTTCAAACTGGCACAGGTAGTTCTCAAATTATAACAGTTCATTTAGTGACCATTCAAAGTTACAACGGCACTGGAAAAAGTTACTTATGACTGTTTTTCACAGATACAACCATTGCGTGATCAAAATTCGGATGCTTGGCAACTGGTTCACATTTATGAACCTGGTTCTGACCTTGTCAGAAGGTCACAAAAAGTGATCACATGACCTCTGGGACCCAGAGGTCATGTGATCATTTTTGTGACCTTCTGGCAAGCAAAGTCAATGGGGAAACCAGATTCACTTGACAACCAGGTCGCTAACTTATCAACTGCTGTGGATTCACGTAACAACTGTGGCAAGAAAGGTTGTAAAATGGGGCAAAATTCACTGAACAAATGTCTCACTTAACAGAAATTTTGAGCTCCATTGTGGTTATACGTCGAGGACTACCTGTACTCTCCCATATGTTGCATTTGTCAGGATGCAATGCAGCAGGCCCGGCTATAAAGCTCTTGAAGGAATCTTGAATATTTTACTCTGTTGATTAGAGTTGCTACAGAATTCTATCCGATTTCAGAGCCAACTGAACTGATTTGTTCACTCCAGCTTCTAATTTAATTGGTGCTGGTATATTTTGATTTTTAGTATTTAAAAGTATTGTCATTGTATGGTTTCAGCATAGTGTACTGGAATAATTTAATTGATTTAATCCTATTGTTGTTGTTACTTGCGAAATCGTGTCTGACCCATCGCAACCCCATGGACAACGTTCCTCCAGGCTTTTCTGTCCTCCACCATCTTCTGGAGTCCATTTAAGCTCACGCCTACTGCTTCAGTGATTCCATCCAGCCACCTCGTTCTCTGTCGTCCCGTTCTTCTATTGCCCTCAATCTTTCCCAGCATTAGGCTCTTCTCCAGTGAGTCCTTCCTACTGTACTCAGGGCTTTTTTTGTCATAGAAAGCCCAGAACAGAGTTCTGGCACCTTTTTTGGATGGAACCTTGTAGGGTAGGCAAGGCGGGTTGTATGATGTCTTTGAGTTCTGGCACCTTTTTTTTTTACAAAAAAAGCACTGATTGTACTCCATCCTAAGGATGATCACAGATAATACGTGGATAATACGTTTTTAAAATGAAATACATAAAATCCATAGCTCACTGGATTTCAGTGACAAGATGAGCTGCAGTTAACCTTAATCAGAAAAGGTGAATGCAGTGGTGTGCTGAAACCAACTTATACCAGCTTGGATGAACCAATTATTACATTTTTTGGAATTTTGTGAATTGGTTGAGAGAAGAGCTAATTCAGCATGCCTAGTGTTATGATCAGGTGTTTGTTTGTTTGCTTGTTTATTACATTTGTGTGCAACCCATCTCACTTTGAGGTGACCAGCACCTAATTTACCAGCATACCACTTGAATAGCAATAACAATAGCACTTGGACTTATATGCCATTTCACAGTGCTTTATAACCCTCTCTAAGCAGTTTACAGAGTCAGCATATTGCCCCCAACAATCTGGTACCTTATTTTACTGACCTCAGAAGGATGGAAGACTGAGTCAAATTTGAGCCAGATAGGATCGAAGGAATCAAACTCTTGGCAGTGTGAGCAGAGTTAGCCTGCAATACTGCATTCTAACCACTACGCCTCCACAGCTCTTGTAGAATATAGAGATCCAGTGGTTCGCACCAGTTTGGTAGAACCAGTAGCTAAATTTATCTGAGTTCGGAGAACCAGCTTAATGCACAGTGCTTCCAGAAGTCCAGTCTAGGCCTTGGAGGTCTGGTGGAGGCCTCCTAGGCCTAGAACAGCCTGCCGGAAGTGCATGGATCCTACTTCCAAAAGTCCATTCTAGGCCTTAGAGGTCCAGGCTTGCATCTAATAAGAGAACCGGTTGTTCAGGTATTTGAATCCCATCACTGTAGAGATTCAATAGGTGGAACCACCTCTCAACCACTAAGCAAATATTTATAGGTCAGAAATGACCAAAGAAGCAGAGAAATGGCAATTATGTACCTATTCTAAATACATGATCATGCAAGCAAAAGCTATAGGTATACAACCTATTCTTTTCTAAATTCAACCATTTTTGGATTGTGGATAGGCAAGAAGATGGGTCTTAACATTGAAATCATATTTCATCCCCAGCTTAGGTTCATTTTATCACAACATTGACTTACAACAAAAATTATCGCATTCTGGGAATGAAGAGATATAAGAATTGAGCATTTAGCAAAAGAATGGATAGCAGGCATAAAATGACTATTTAATTTTTAGTGACTGGGATGGCAAATAATGTTTTTCCCACCCATAAAGTTATCACATAAAACTATACTTATACATACAATACACCACAGCATCTCCAGAAGAGCTCAAAGAAATCAAGAAAGCAACTGAAATCATGTGAAGCTCCCTGCCTTTTTGTACGTTCATCAATGTTATACACATGTACAATGGGTTTTAATTGCATTATTGCAACCCCATCTCATTTTTTTTTATCCTTCCTGCAGATGCCAGGACATATCCTCACAACTACATACACCCCTCTTCTCCTATCCACTCTAAAACAATCTACTGACCACAAAATGCCACACAATAAATTTTTTTGTCCGTAATCACATTGTTTAATATGAAAGCCAGTGTGATACTGCAGTTAATGTGCTGAGTTAGGAGCAGGAGGATTCAGATTCTAGCCCTCCTTTACTTATGGAAAACAGATGGACTATCTTGGCCCAGCCACTCCCTCTCAGCAAAAGTCAGTATCTGGTTCTGTGATAAACTTTAGATAATTTTTTTTAAAAAAAAACCCTCCTTGTATAACATATTGGAAAACTTCAATGTAAGAACTAGCTAAGCAAAAATGTAGATCCAGCAATCAAGAGGGACAAGTGGTAAGAACAACAAGTCTAATACACAATGCACATGTAAACTAGGATTTGCTGCCAGAAATTGTGGAATGGCAGTCAATGTGATTTCAGAATGGAAGTGGGAAGTTTATGAAGGTTCAGCCTCTCATTGGCAACTATTCTTGACCCTCTCTTTATTATGTCTTGAATCCTGGACAATAAACCTTAAAGACTGATGGCTAGCAAGTAGTAATGGAAGAACAGTGTCACCTTCTACTTCAGCTGGCCTCACTGCATAAGTGTGAATCCAATGGACCTGACAGAGTCTGATCTTCTTATATTCTTAAACCACATCTCCAGTGGTTAGTTTGATAATAAGGAAGTACCCAAAGAGACAAGATATTAAGCTGATTAAGGCAGTAAAACAGAGAGACAAATAGGTATCCCTACTCTAGGGCTGGATTTTTTTTCTTACCTTGCATAATTGGTGATTATCAAAAATGCTATTAGTAGATTACAGGGAAGGAACCTCCCCATAAATAATAAATCCCCAAAAGTAATTACTTTTTCCAAGCATGGATTTGAAAAGCATGAGCAGATTCAATTTCACTTCAAAGTAGTACACCAAGGCAGAAACAGACTCCTTAATTATAATAATTATAGAAAAAGTTGCAATGAAATAATAATAATAATAATAATAATAATAATAATAATAATAATAATAATAATAATAATAATAAAGTTGGAAGGGACCTTGGAGGTCATCTAGTCCAACCCCCTGCTCAGGCAGAAAACCCTATACCATTTCGGACAAATGGCTGTCCAGTTTCTTCTTAAAAACTTCCAATGTTGGAGCATTCACCGCTTCTGGAGGCAGGTTGTTCCACTGGTTAATTGTTAGGAAGTTTCTCCTTAGTTCTAGGTTGCTTCTCTCCTTGAGTAGTTTCCATCCATTGCTTCTTGTCCTGCCTTCTGGCGCTTTGGAAAATAGTTTGACTCCCTCTTCTCTGTGGCAGCCCCTGAGATATTGGAACACTGCTATCATGTCCCCCCTTGTCCTTCTCTTCATTAAACTAGACATACCCAATTCCATCAACCTTTCCTTATATGTTTTAACCTCCAGTCCCCTAATCATCTTTGTTGCTCTTCTCTGTACTCTTTCTAGAGTCTCAACATCTTTTTTACATTGTGGTGATCAAAACTGGATGCAGTATTCCATGTGTGGCCTTACCAAGACATTGTAGAGTGGTAATAATATTACATAAGATGCACGCATCTTAACTACAACTTTTGAAAGCACTTTTTAAGACATAGAGAAGGTAGGTCACATAAACAGGAATTACTGATTGCAGACTCAAATAAACAGGTACATTTAAAAAAAAAGGCAACTATGTTTATCCTTCATCTTTGAAATTGCCTCCAGTAGATCTGTTTTGATCCACCTTGGGATGAATGACCACAGATAGTCTTTCAGTAGCTAGCTATCAGTATTTGGCCAGTTGTGAAGAGAAATTTGATGAATCTTCAGGCTAAGATGTTTGTTAGCATAATGAAAAACAGATGGCAATAGCAATGTTTTTTCGGCCATCAATTTCAGCATTGGGTAATTCTTTTAATAAACAGAAGCTCTGCATTTAGCCACTTCTGGATAATCTATCCATATATTAAACCTAATCTCCTGTTTGCCACATGCTGTCCAACAATATGGGTATTTTGATAACAAAGTCTAATTAGCTCAGACATTACTTACATAGTGCTTAAAAAAACTGTCTGGAATTTGGCCCAATTAGATTTAATAGGAAACATTTCCAAGATAAATCCCTGTGTCTTGATGAAACAACTTCTAGATCAGGAATGTCAAACTGCCGGCCCACGGGCCTGATGCCAGCAATGGGGGAAAAGTCAGGATACATCACAACATATCACGTGATGTTGCAAGTTTGACACTCCTGTTCTAGATAATTTCATTTCCAAAACCGTTATCTCCAACTTGATTTTTCACCTTCTTTAAAATTCAAGAAAGTTTCAAAAGGTTGAGTCTTTGATTGAAGTTGAGGAGGCAATAAAATGGAATTCAAAAAGTGCTTTGTGAGTGCTACCTCCTTAATTACTCCTACTACCTACCACAAGGGCTTACTCTTTTTGCAACTCTGGCAGTCCTTAACTTTGTACACCTTTAAATTGAATAAACATCAAATACCCTTTCTTACCACTTGTTTTCACATGTATGAATCCAAAAGTTTTTCAGCCAGATGTCCCAAAGGTGATTTTTCAAGAGGCAACTGGGCTTTCTTTGTTTTTCCTTGAAGACGTTTCACTTTTCATCCAAGAAGCTTCGTCAGTTCTTGAAAAAGTACCTTTGGGAAAACCATGACCTGGATGACTGAGAATCTCCGTAGACATTTTCAGCTGGATGATGGAAAATATTCCTCTGAATAAATAAATAACGTAGGCTTGGCAATAGACAGAAGAGCCAAAGAGAAGGAAAGGACTAATTTTGGCAAATGTCTATGGAGATTCTCAATCATTCATGTCATGGTTGTCCCAAAAGTGCTTTTTCCAAAAGGCAGCTGGACTTTCTTGGGTTTTTTTTCCTTTGAAAACCTTTTGTTTCTCATCTGAGAAGAACTGAAGAAGCTTCTTAGATGAGAAGCAAAACTTTTTTTAAAAAAGAAACAAATCCAATTGCCTTTTGCAAAAAGCACCGTTGGGACAACTGATTTGAGCATTACTTTAGAATGTTTTTCAAGACATTTTTTTTCTACTGGCACCTTAGACAATACCATTGCTCAGGGGCAGTGCACATTTTACATGTGGATGGGTTCTAGACCATTGGTTCTCAACCTTTTTAATGCCGCGACCCCCAACCGGTTGTAAGTCAAGGACTAAACTGTTTGTAAGTCGAGGACTAAACCATTTGTAAGTCGAGGACTACCCAACTGGTCATAAGTCGAGGACTTTCCCTGCCCGGGAGTGTCACCCCCTGCCCCGGCCGAGGTGTAGCTGGCAAGCAGCAGAGACGGAGCAGGCTGACCACCAGCTGGGCTACCAGCTGGCCCAGCCCAAGGGAGGTAAGGCACCCGTTGGAAAAGGGAAAAAAATGGCAGACAGCCTTGCTTGGCGATCCACGTGAAATGGTCGATCAACCCCAAATGGGGTCGCGACCCATAGGTTGAGAACCGCTGTTCTAGACTGATTTTTTTTGGGGGGGGGGGCATTTTCATTCTACCCAAGGCCTTGAAGAACTGCCCCTAGCAAAGTAGGCAGAATTGGAATAACGGAGTAAACAGTGTAACTTGATGGAAATCAGATTCTTCTTATCTCTGCCCTATTGGAGATAAAGCTGAACCGGTAGGAAAAAACCTGGCAGTATGTCAGCTTTCTGTAGGCAATATGTCTTTCCATTATTTTAGTTATTTTTTATTTTCTTTATTTTTTATCCCGTCTGTATTATCTTTATAAATAACCAAATGTGGTGAACATATCTCTTATCTCTCCCTCCTCCTGTTTTCCCCATAACAACAATCCTGTGAAGTGGGTTGGGCCAAGAGAGAGTAACTGGCCCAAAGTCACTTCAATTCACTTTCATGACTTTATTATGATTTGTTAGTTTTAAACAGTATTTGTAATCTGCCCTAATCTTGAGGCCCGTGGGCATCATGCAAATACAAGCATAAAATCAAAAGTACAAGTATTCAAGTCACCAGTATTTCTTAAGACTCACTGAAATGAGTCTTTAATTATTTTAATTGTTTATGGGATAAGGGCTCTGCACCCACCTGTGTAGGGCTAAGAAAGAGTAATATATTTACACAAACACACACACAAACCTAGGCACAGACAAAAAAACTTTGGAGTTCCTTGGTTTCCTACCTTGTCTAGCTATGGTTACTACCTCCAGTTGAAAGCACCCCTGCAGATTCTTCTCCCTTGTGCAAAATAAATGCTTGCATGTGTGACTTCTGTGTATACAGTAAAATGCACACATATACACACCTTCCAGAAGCCACCCCCAATAAAAAGGAAAAAGAAAATAAGCAGTGCAAGAAAAACTGTATTTATTTGAATAGCTATTAATTAAAAGTAATGCCCTATAAAATTATATAGCCTGTTTAGAAAATTAATTGATCTCAATCTTCTTAAACTGACCCTTTTCTCTCACATACATAAATGCTCAAGTGCACTCATATATGCATACACACGCGTACAAGCTTCCTTTCCTCCTGTTTTTTTCCTTTCCAGGCCAAGTCCACCCGCAACTGCAGTTAATTTCAGGCTAATTTTCATTTCATAGACATTCCTGATTTGTAGCAGCCATATTGCTCCTATTTGCATCTTATGCTAATTCTTTTGTTTATAATTGCTTCTGTTCTGGTGTCTGAAAAGGAAAAAAAAGCCCTTAAATTGAAAAATATTTAGCAAGAGAGAAAAATACCCTGCACCTTACTGGCAAATATAATGCATTATCATGAAATCTTGACTTTATGCTTGGTTTTCTCACATATACTCATTATTTTACTATGACTTACCATCTTGATTAAATAAAACTAAAACCCAGCATCCATTTCCAAAGCCAAAACACTGATTCATTCGGGAAAGAGCATTATGATGCTATTTTAAAATCTCCTAATGAAAATACTACAAAGTCATTATAGGCATAAAAAACAACAACAAAACCTATGTGAGTGATATAAAAGTTGAAAAATTACTAAAAAAGAAGTGACTGATTTGATATTCCCAGTATAATATGCAGACTGGAAAGTATTTTTTATACACATTTCCCATGGCGTTCTAGTAATATAGGTTTCAACATTGAGTGTTTCAGGAAAAAAAATATCCATAATTTATATTTTGAAAAAAAATGTACCTTATTGTAAAACTGGGGAAACTGACTCCTTTTTGTGGTGAATCATAATTCTTCTGTCCCTATTGCTACCGTAGCTACTTTCTGTGCACCCAAGCACTTTATCCCAGCGGCCCCCAACCTTTTGGACACCAGGCACTGGTTCTGTTGAAAGAAGTTTTTTCATGGACTGGAGAGTGCGTAGTTTCATGTGCTGCCTGCATCCCACAGATGAGGCATCGCTTGTTTGTGCAATCCAGTTTCTGGCATGTTGTGGCCCAGTGCCAGTCCAGGGACCGGGGTTGGGGACCCCTGCTTGATCCCATCTATACAAGAGATTATTCATTCCAGATAACATGAAGGATTGAGTGATACAAAAGGCCCTACATTTGTGACTGCAGAACAATCTATATTGTTTTACATTATGGCAGCTAAACTCTTCCATGGTTTCTGATTATGTCAGTCCTAACAGTTGCATGCATTATTATGCTGAGAGGTCAGATAAATTGTAGAAAAAATGAAGAAATCTGAAGATAAATGTTATTTCTCTCACTATTTTTCATGTGTAAGCAGCATTCATGGATCATCACGGAAAATTCCTCAATACTTTTCAGTCCAGAACACATCAAATATGTAAAAAGACACATTTTTTTTAGTTCTAGTAGAGAATAATAATAATAATTTATGATTTATATAAAGATGCCCAGTTTTATAAGTTTCTTTTTTTAATGGCATACTTCATTGTTTATTTCAGTCTCATATTGTATTTGCTGGTTATTATTAGTTCCTAAGGCATCCTGGAAGCTCTCTGGAGTCAGAAATTATTTATAACAAGGTATATTTCCCACATAACCACAAGCCTTGTGATACCTACATTCATGCAAGTGAAGACATGCTAGAAGTCTCTTCCTTGGCTGAGGATCAATAAAAACAAGAGAGAAAGGGGGAGGAGAAAGAGAGGGAGAGAAGAGAGACAGGCAAGTGATAAAGTGTTTGCTCTAGCATAGGGGTAGGCAACCTTGGCTCTTTTATGACTCGTGGACTTCAACTCCCAGAATTTCTGAGCCAGCATGGCTCAGCTTGGAAACCTCTCCCTTTCCCCTCAGTATGGCTGACTCAGGAATTCTGAGAGTTGAAGTCCATGAGTCATAAAAGAGCCAAGGTTGCCTACCCCTGCTCTAGCATTTCCTTCCCTTTATAATATAATTCTGAATAATTTCATTATTTCTCATTTAATAATCATATAATTTCTTTGGAATAACAGAAAACAAAATTAATTATATTCCAATCTTTTGCTCTGCAGGAGCAATAGCATTAGTTTTCATTAAAGAGCTTTTGACAAGACCCAGAAAGACTAATAATGATTTCAGTAACAAAGCAGTTCCTTGTGGGTTGAAGAGAGATTTTAAGATTCATTTTAATGGTATATTCAACACGGTGCTTGATTTCGATTCATGCAGTAAACCTTATCCATCCACATCTCTCTATATTTTCTCAAATGATAGGCATTCAGAAACCACATTTGAGGGATTCAGAAGATTGCAGGTAAAGGCGAATATGCTCCACCATTCATGGCCTAACCAATGGTTTACCCACTGAGTAAGTAAAACCATTGGATCAAATAATATACAATACTAAACAAAAAATAAAAAGGATTTAACTTGTTGAACACTTCATACCTCAAATTTGCCATTATTCTGACTGTAACCAGTAAACAAGTTTTATTTACCAGTAGTAAAGAAGTAACACTATCAAAATAGATTCAAAGCAATGGAAGCACTTTTTGGAACAAAATCCTCAGCCACACAGAGAGATTAGCACTCAGTACACTACATGGAATGCAGTAACATGGAGAAGAACCCATCAAATCCTTTTTTGATTTCAGTCTATTTCTGGGTGAGTTCTGCTACAATAATTTTCTAAGATTATAAAGACTATTAGACTGACTATTTATAGTATTCCTTCCATTGGTGTATTAACATTTCAGCTTTCTAAAATTGCAGTAACCGTTGATTCCTGAGGCTTCCTGGAGATCACCTGCTTTTTTTTCAGATGAGCAATAAAAAAGGGAAGAGGGGAGCAAAACATATTTATTCACATATTTTGAGATCAGGTCAGAAAGTTCAAATTCCTGAAAAGGAATGGCCTTTCTATGGCTACTGGGAATCAGTGAAAAGCAATCATATTTGGGATTTGGCAAAGTGATAGAATGCAGTAACGAAGTGGCTTCCCATGAGGGAGGGGTGCGTTTCAGAGGTTTAAGGGGCAACTCATTCCAGATATTATGTGTGAGAGAAAGAGGGTGAAGAGAGCACCTCCCTAATAGTTCACAGAATATATTACACATGCAGGTAGCAGAGTGTTCACTCTGGCAAGATTTTGTCTGTAGGTATGAAACAATAAAGAACTCAGTTTGGAAGAATCACCGTGTGTCATCCTTGGTTTGGGGCCTGATATACTCCATGATACTGGAATAAGTGTGCGAAATGGGACAAATGATTGTAGATGAACAGGATGTGTTTTCTTTCCTTATTATGCATATGATAAGTCCAAGAAAGTAGTGCTTACTAACACTATACATGTCTACTCAAAACTTCAAAAATATGTCCTATTGAGTTCAGTTTGCTCGCATTTATTTATTTATTTGCTGATTTATTTTTCATATTTCTAAATCACCCATTACCTGCATGTAGGTAGATACAAGATAACGGCATCCTTTGTGCACAGCTTGCCTTGCTGATGACCACAACTGCAATAGGATTCTTTAATATCTGCAGATGTCAGACCGCTCTCACATAGTGAAAAACAATAGCAAATCTAATGGATATCGAAATAGAGGACAGATCGAAACTTGTCATCCCAATCAAATTAGTCTATTACATAAAGCAACAAGGTGAATGAATTTCATGACAGACTGAACATTGTGTCATCACCATTGTCGTCGTCTTCTTCATCATCATCATCATCATTAGTCTATTAAACTTGTATGCTGCCTAATTACCAACAACTCTGGGCAGTTACATAAGGCCTTTTTTATATAAATAACATGACTTTTGCTGAAATTCCTTCCTTACTTTTTTCAGTAAAGATTGCTTGCCGGAAATTCTTAGATTTCTTCTGAGCTTGATTAACTGGTTCAGTTCTGTTTGTAAGCTGAGGTCTGACAAAAAAACTTCTACTATGGTAGCATTTGGTTAACGAGGACTGTAGTTTACAGTTTGTTTCTCCTGCCAAGAAACAGTTTTCTCTGCATCTCTCTCAGTGCTAAAAATATCCAGTACATAGCACACTTCTCAACTTATTATTGTTTCACCGTTTATCCTTCTTTTAACTTTTTAAAGAATTCTTTTACTATCTCTTTGATGTTGCTAACTGCAATTTTTATATACATTCATCCTGCATTCATGTGTCTTTCTACTTTCTAAACAGTTTATTGCTTATTTTATATTTATGTGTTTAATTCGTAGGGCATCCAGAGAACTTCAGTTACTGGGAAATTTTTAAATGAGATATTCTTCTCTGAGCATAATGTAGCTCAAGATATGTAAATCAAAGAGATCTGAATACTGCTGTCCTTGCACTATTCAAGTCCTGCCTGTTTCTGAGACATTATCAGGATGCTGCACTTGGCTTGCTTCCTGTCCAGAGGTGATTGACAATTATTTCTCTACATAATTGTAACAGACATGCAGCAAGGTTTTGATAGATGGATTGGGGTTTTGCATACCAGCAATATAGTTCAGCGTCGTGCAGTCAAGAGTGTGGAATCACTTTACTTCTTGAAATGAGATTTAAATGATGCAAGTTCATTGATGAGTTCTTACACAAACAAATCAGTTTGAAGAGATATGCTAAGTTGCTACTACTAAAGAATAATTTATTCTATGATTAAAGAGCTATATATATTGAAGTCCTTCAGGAAATTAAAAAACATGCACTGGAAGATTACGGTACTTCTCATCTCTTTGCAACTTACGGTACTTCTCATCTTAGTTTGCAATTTATTTGCATTTATGAAACTGGGGCCAAATTCTTCTAAAATGACAGATCTTTAACAATCATACCACATATTGATATTTATTTATGATATATATTTAAGGTTAGATATAGAGAGCTAGATAAAGATACAGATTCTTCTTGTGCCATTACCTCTCTTTGTAACAAAACTGTTCATTCTTCATGCTGTTGCAATTTTTATGGGTCAGATAGCTTGAGAAATGTCAGATTGATTTTTTTCTCTCCATGAATACCTTTGCCTTTTAAATAAAAATTACAAAACATAATTAATTATCTGAAATGCTGTTTTTTTTTTCTGAGATACTTGGGGCAAGGTACCATGCTAAGATATTCTCCTGTCTCACTGTTAAAGGACCTGAATCAAGGGAAGAACACAGCTTTTGAAGCCAGCAGCTCAGAAATAAAGGATCTTTCATGTGAAAGCAATGCAAAGCAAAGCAAAGGAGAAAATACAGGTAGTTCTTGACTTACAACCACAAATTGAGCCCAAAATATCTGTTGCTAAGTGAGACAGTTGTTACATGAATTTTGTCCCATTTTACAACATTTCCTGCCATAGTTGTAAAGTGAATCTTGCTTCCCCATTGACTTTGATTGTCAGAAGGTTGAAAAAGAACAAATGACCCCAGGACATTGCAATTGGCATAAATACTGTCTGAATCAGTTGCCAACATCTGAATTTTGATCACTTGACCATGGAGATGCTGCAATGATCATAAGTGTGAAAAATGGTCATTAGTCACTTTTTTCAGTGCCTTTGTAACTTCAAACAATCACCAAATGAATTGTTTTAAGTTGAGGACTACCTATAATCATTCAAATTTAGAAAATTGGAGTTAAAGAACAGGAACAAGAGAGAGGCCAGTATCATGAGCATTGTTAAGGAAGTTTATGAAGACTGTGACAATTAGTCTTTACAATCTTTATGTAAGGAAAACATTTATCATCTAATTTTCAGCTATTGGTATATAGCTGTACTTTACTCGCGTACTGTCTATAGACCAAAATTTTCAAGATGAAAAATTCAGGCATATTCTAGACTTATAATAACAGAAGGACTCTGTTGCAAGAGTCAAGGGGTAGGGTTACGGTTTCATCTAGAACCATATACTTATTGTAACAATTCCTTTGGGGGAACTGTCATTTGCACAATAAAGAACAGACAGTGATGGTTTTTACAAACCATAGTTGATGGGTGGTCAAGCTTCCACTCATTTCTGGTTCTGCATTTCCCTGCTCCTTTCAAATTGAAAATGAATTGGATTCAATTACTGATTAATCTATATTCTTGTAAGAAGAAGAAATCAATAGCTTTTAAAAGTCTTCAAAAGAATTCTTGTTCCCAAACTTGAGGACTAATTCATTTTATTACTCCTTTGCTTGTTATTGAGAGTGTCAACTTTTTCTTTTACTTGTGTTTGTTTTCTTTAGGCTATTGATTGCTCTAAGTTGTTCCTGCATTTCTGTTTTAAAGGTAATTTAATCTGTATTTCATTGATCGTTCATTTCCTCATGGACCAATTCTTGTTGCTGAAAGTCAAGCTGAAAAATTCATGAAGACTGGATTAGGAAAAGCCTCCACACTTTAGGCTACTAACAACTTCTGAATTGTTCCTATTCAGCTCCTTGATTAATTTGGTCATTTTATTCCAGTGGGGTACATTTGGATAAATCGCAGAAAATACCGTAAAGTATCTTTTAGCAGTTCAGTCCTGAAAATATGATTAGGTACATTTTAAATTAGGAATCAGAAAACCTTTGGGCCCCCTGAGTATAACAATAACAATAATAATAATAAAGTTGGAAGGAACCTTGGAGGTCATCTAGTCCAACCCCCTTCTCAGGCAGGAAACCCTATACCATTTCAGACAAATGGCTGTCCAGTCTCTTTTTAAAAACTTCCAGTGTTGGAGCATTCACCACTTCTGGAGGCAGGATGTTCCACTGGTTAATTGTTCTAACTGTCAGGAAGTTTCTCCTTAGTTCTAGGTTGCTTCTCTCCTTGATTAGTTTCCATTGGTTGAACTACATTATCCACCACTCCAGCATAGCCAAGATCAGTATGTTGGGTGTTACATCTGGAAGTCCATAAATCCCAGAATAGTAGTGTAGAATCTCTGATTTTGCAAACAAAGGATAGCAATAAATCCTGAACCAGAAACTCCTGAATCAGCAATAATTTAGACTCAAAGATGTCTAAACGTTTTCTTTCTTTGACATGGTCTCTTGCCAGTACTGGTGAATAAAGCCTGTTAACCAACATGGTATTTAACTTATATTAAGCTTGGTGAAACTTAAAATTACTATATTTATCACAAGTGTTTGATCTTAAGCACATGAATTGAATGTCACTATTAGTTATGCATGACCTTATTGTATATTCAGTACAATTGAAGAGTCTCATTACTTGCTTGAAAATTGGAACAGTCACACACTCTCAGCCCAACGCATCTCACAGGAGATTTTTTTATGGAGAAACTACATGTTGTCCTGGAACTGCGACTGTAATCAATCCCAGAATTAAAATGTTGCCATCATAAATTGAGGTATCGTATGACCAGATCTGATTTTTCAGCATTTCTTGTAGCAGTTGTTAAGTAAATCCATCTTACCCAATGCATGTTTTTTTGCCAGAAACCAGAAGTAAATACTGGAAACCAACAACAACAACAACAAAAAAAAAAACCCATCAAAAACTGCAGTCACTGCACATGGCCATAAAGGTAAAGGTGAATTAGTTGCCGTGTGCCCAAAATGTGATCATGTGATTGTGTGCATTTGTGTGCAGCTATGATAAATTGAAAACCAGGTCAAAAGTACCTTTTGGAGGTCTGCTATAATTTGTTGTATAACTAAGTGACCTATCGTAACTTGAAGACTCCTTGTAAAAGGAGAAAGGAGTGTTAAGTATGAACACTGCCTTGAGTTATTTATAATAATAAAGGCAAGATAAAAAATAAATGTGATACCAGTAGTAGACCTAGTACATCTTTATTATTCTCTCCTGTCACTTTGTTATGATTTAGAACATCAAAGAAGATTTCTCTCTTTTGTTTCTATTGACTACTGCATAGAACAGCTCTTAAATTTCTGCTCACATTCAGAGTAACTCGTGGGATCTTGGCCCTGGCTATGGATCTTTGAATACTCATTGTCATGCAGATGTGTTCCTTGTTACATTTCTGTCAGTGCTCAATTCCCTCTTACAACAGAAACAAGGCTTCAGAATGAAATTCCATTCATAGAAGACAATAGCTGTTGTAAAAAACCAATTTAAGAAGAACATCAAAAGACTGGGCAAGTAAGAAAGAACATAAGTCTCCTGTTCCAGAAAAACTCCAATGAAAACCAGTTAGCTTTTCAGATAATATTCACTAGTATAAAATTAATGATGGCATTCAGAGATAAATAGCCTTTTAATGCTGGGACAATATTTTGTTTTTTATGAATATGAATAATATATACGTATTATGAAATATGATTTAAGTTCTGCAATAAATAGTGAAAAATGTTATTTTGTAATACATCTAGTATTCCTCTACTGTTTCAAATCTAAATATTTTTGGCTGCAATCTTTGGTTAGAAGAACAGCACCATATCATTTTGAGTGATCAAAGTCCAATAAAAAACCTTCAAAAGGTTTATTGTTACTAACAGTGTTTACCTTTGAGGTTTGTGTTCTCCTGTGTGTCAATTATGGTGCTTGTACATGAATTTATAGGTTTACAGATGGCATGACTCTTTTGTACCTGCTAGCAAAAGTCACTTGTTTAGGGGCTTCCCAGGGGTATATAGCTGGCTACTATGTGAAACAATTTGCTAGACTGTTTTGGAACATTATCAGATTATTTTACAGGGCAAATAATAATATTTAAGCATATGAAAAGAGGCAGCAAGAACAATACATTAAAGCTGATTTCAACAGGCCTGCATGAAGTATGATGGACAAGATCAAACTAAAACATATTATTTTGCAAGTTTTTGTTTTTGGAGGAAACAATCATAGTTTTGCCTCCTTTATCACAGCTCTTTTAACTCTTCTGAAGATGAGTGCTCCATCTGAAAGAGCTAGTGTGCATTTTGTGAGTTCTCCTGGACTCACAGTTCCTGCTGGAATGTGGGCAGGAGAGCCTTCAGCCAGGCTCAGCAGACTCACTAGCTGCACCCTTTCCCAAACCAGGGGGAACTGAAGATAAATGGCTCATGTCTTTAATATCTCTCAGTTTAACCACAATACCTTTACTTTACATAGAGCTGTCTTTGAAGACCAAATCAGAAGTTGCAGCTAGCACCAGATGCAGCTGTCTGTATAGCTAACCAGGATCAGCCAGTATAGCAGAATAAAACTTATTTTGAGGGTGAAGGTTCATTCTCCGAGCTTGTGGGTTGGGTTTCCAAAGGTTTCATTACCAGGTTAGGTAACATCTGCAGCAGAGTTTAAGGGATGTCAGTGTCAGTGTTCTTCTCTTTACAGTATAAGGGCTTCAGGTGTGGGTTTGTCACAAACAGAAGAACACTGACAGTGACATCCCCTAAATTCTGCTGAAGATGTTACCTAGCCTGGTAACAAAATGTTTGGAAACCAACCCACAAGCTTTGAGAACGAACTTTCACCCGAGCTACAGATATTCAATATTGCAAGACTTATTTTGCAGTAGCTGCAGTAATTGCTAATTGGCCTCAGGTCCAATTCAAGGTGCTGTATGAAACCTTATAGGTCATAGAACCTTGTTAACTCTAGCTTCATTTTCTCCAGGTGAAATCTGCTTACCTTATATAATTTTGCAGCAACCAAAAGCTTCAGGTGCTATCTTCCAAGGTGACTCATGCTCTTGACAACCCATGGTTAGATGTGGTGCCTCCTTGGAAACTGCTTTTGATCCAAAATTTAGCAGCTGTCTTGGTAGTGGGTGAAATAAGCTACTTGCACATAATATCAGTGTTGCAGATTCTAAATTGATTCCCAATAGGCTTCACAGTATTGTGTCACTAATTGCCCTTTTGAATGATACTCCATAACCCATCCCAGAGATCCATGTAACTTGCATCCTGATGATGAGATGCTGCAACTTTTAATAATTAATATTAATAATTTAATAATTAGCTATTCTCTCAGGCTTTAGGGTAGCAGCCCATTCAGTGATAGTGAGATTTGGCAGTGTATGAGATACGGTAACAGTTATCTGGATGCTTCAGATTTTTTCCTTATTTCCTCCCCCCCTCGTTTTCTAAATTTCTAAGCCATGTAGAGTTGGACAGCCTCTAAATGGTGGTGATGATATGCTGATTTTTTTACATATACAATTTGGTACCCAGGTGCATATAGGACTGTCAATTTCAAGTGGATTTTGCTCCTCTGGTCACAGAGGAACTTGCTTTCAAGTCCTTCCTCGTGTCTTTCCTCCTTTTCATCGTAAACCACTTCACAAATCTTTATTAACAAAAAAAGAAATAATTCTTTACAGAGCCCTTTTATTGGAGTTGCATAAAATGTAGGGATGGTTATTTATTACATTTTTCTACTGCCCATCCTCCCCTGCAAGGTGACTCTTGCAGGGGAGTCGTTCATGTGCACAGCATGTGATTCTGCCCATATAGGAAACAGTCTGTTGGTAACTGGCATGATGTGGCAGAGCTACTTAATTTCCTCTTTGCTGATTTTCCATTGGAGTAACTTTTAGATGATCTCTTCCCTCCCCCTTTGGTGCAATAGTTGTTTTGTTCCCTTTGATCTATGTATTTTCTAATGGTGATGGTGATGACTTTACTTCACTGGATATATTTTTTGTTTATTATGCTGTATATATTGTCACCTAGCAGTAGACAAAGAACTTGTATTTTTGCCCCAGAGCTCCCTGAACCTTTGCTACAGGAAACTAGATTTCAGTGAATATTTATAAGGTAAAAGCAGCACAACAGTGATGACCATCATGGAAGGAAACAGTGGGTTTTTTCACCTCTGGGGGACTTCAAGAGGACATTAGAATGGAGCCAACAGTTGGAGAAGCAGAAGATGGAATTAAATCAGATGGTTTACAAGATTTTCTGGCCTTTGGTGGTACAAAAAGGTAGGAACTGGAGGAGAATAACATTTGGTTTCATCTCCACTCCGTGAATTTGATTTAACTTCTATATTTTAATAATGATCACTCCCTTATCATGTACTTAATAAGTGCCTTCTCATCTTACATTAGCAATTCCAATTTAGTGATAACTATTTGAGATGTTCTGGAGCCACAGTTGCTTTCAGGATCTGCATACAGTTTTGGTACCTTAGGTTACATTTATTGAAACTGATTTCAGGCATCACGTGAAGCCATGATTATTAGGCCACAACGACTGGATTCATACAACACACTAAGCCAAAAGAAAACAAATCACATTATGATTTAGTATAATATATCAACCCAAATTATTACTTTACTGGGAGATCTAAAGAATTGGGTGAGATGTCTGGTTTATGAATGGCAACCAGAATTCACAAAAACAAATTCAACTTTGAAAACAATAGTCAGATGGTATGTTAGAATTCTGAAGAATGCTAAGGACAATTTCAATGACATTTAACTAGGGGAGGTGTCCTATATCTCTTTTTGTAGCACTGGATATATATATATATATATATATATAAAGGTATATGACAACCAGAAGAACTTTTTATTGATTTCTGTTGGTGTAGATCACTAGAGATAAGTAGTGCTGTTAGCTGTGCAGTGTCAGAGTTCCATATATATATATATATAAACTTTCAGAAGTTTTGAACAGCTAATGGCAACCAGATCAATACTTTCACAATTCTCTTTCCTGTATGTTTAATTTATTTTTCATCTGCAGAATACGTTTTTCACAAATTCTTCCTGCTAAATCAAAAACCAAGTAAAGACACAACATCTTTTTAAATTGCCAAGAAAATATTTGCTCTGTTCTCATGGTGCAACTGACCCAGTCAGCCTTTAACTTTCAAGGGAAATCATCACAGCGTATGATCAACTCAGTGTAAGGCTGCCCTAATTAGACTGAATTTTGATTGATACCTCAGCCTCCTTTCTAAAAAAAAAAAAAAAAATAGCCAAGTTTCTCTTTTTCTATTTTCTTACAGTATTGTGACCTATTTTTTATTATTTTTTAAAAAATATCTGCAGTTATCTTATTGGGCTGAAACCTATGGCAGACAGGAAGGGTGAAATCCCTTTCACCCACTTTCCTTCCTTGCTTTTCTCCAATTTGACTCTCCTTTTCCTCCTCACAAACACACTTTGGAAGATCAAATCAAAACAGGGAGCCAGTGTGGGATAGTGGTCAAGGTACTGGGTTAGGAATGGGAAGGTATACATTCTTGTTCACCTCAGCCCTCGAAGTTCACTGGGTGATTCTGAAGCAGCCACTCAGTTCAACCTGCTTCACAGGAGAGTTTTTGAGGGAAAACAAATTCTGAGATTAGGAATTTTTAGGGAAGCCCACTTTTTGTGGGTACATTCCAAATTCCAGCTATGTCAACCTACAAAAATAATAATAATGTGATGTGTTAACCTATATGACTAAGTTTATGGTCACCCAATTTGGCAGATTGAAGGAAAAGAGTTTAGCACCAAACTAAAGGGTTTTTGTTTGTTTTTTTAGGCTAAGAACTAAATTGGTTACTGGGTTCAATGATGTGCTAATACTGTCTTCAGCTGAATTAAGTTTCTCATGTGAATATAGTCACAGTCTGCAAAGTACAGCAACTGAAGTTGCTGCTTTGTTTTCAGAATTCAAAATGTCCCACTTATTTTTCTAGATTCTAATATTATGAGACCTTTCCAAAAATCGGGGAGGGGGGTGGGGTGGGACAAATTGCACATATATCTAACATTAGCTTAGAAAAGAGATATAAAATAGTGATAAACAACATGTCTTCACACAGAGTTTCCTAAATTCAGCTCCTAGCAACTTCAAGGTGGTTATACTGTATGTGGTCAACAAATCTGGGGAATAATAGAGAAAGGCAAGATTTGTTTGTTTGTTTTAAGTAAGGGCTTTCTGCTTAGAGTGAGTGATGCTTAAGCAAACACAGAATGGGGCTAGACCCTAAAACAGGTAGGATTATCCCTTTTGCCCTACTTGGAGTATTCCTTCTTTCCCTTCTTCCTGGCAATTCTTTTTTCCCTGCCTTTTGTTCTTCCTGATATCCCCTTTTATCTCTGTTGTCAAACTCTTTTTAATTCCCTTCTTTTCTTCCATATGAACCAGGCTCACCTAGGTTGCTGAAGGTCTGAATAGACTCAATTCAGATAATGCTTCAAATTAGATCATAGGCTAGATGAAATGAGACGATACAAAACCAGACAGATAGCTTAGTCTGATCTGATGCAAAAGAAGCTCCTATAATACTATTTTTTTTTTAATTTTCTGGTACTCCTTAGAAACTCTATTTCTTAATTTGTTTATATCCCACCTAGGTTACATTTATTTAGGCATATTTCTATCCTACTGCAGTCAACAAGATTCTCAGAGGCATTTGCCAAATAAATAGTACAATTTAAAATACCCAAGGCACAATTTTAAAAACCCAACTGTCATAAACAGGAACAATAAAATAACAGTATTATTAAAAACAGAAATAAAGGTAGCAGTACCAAATCAGGGGAAGACTCTCAAAACAGCTTGGTTTTCAAGAGTTTTTGAAAAATTAAGAAAGGACAAGCCTGATCCCCAGAGAGATGTTAGTCCATGATGAAGCCACAGAGAAACAGAGCTTCCTAGTTACAGACCTGAATCTCCCAGAAGTGTGGGGCTTGCCACACTTTCTCCTTAATAAATCTAGTCAGTCATATTGATAATGGTTTAGTACTTTCATGACTGTTCATAATTTTTAAAAAATAAAATGGAGCATGAAACACGAAAAATGAGAACAGTAGGCAAAATTCAGTTCCACTAGGGTTTAAAAGCTTCCTCTGGGAAGGATTTTTAACAGGCCGATCACAGTGACTTTTCTCTTTTAAAAAATTAGGCTGCTGTGCTAAAAAGCAGACATCCATGAAAAATCAATCGTGCACAGGAAGACAAGCAAAATAGGGGCAGATGTTGTCATCAGCCATGAAGTCACTTGTGATTTATTGGCAGGGCTTGGTTAAATTCAAGAAAATACTTGGAATGCTGAAAGAAATAAATGTATTTGAACATGCTGTTTATCAGAATGAAGATAGAGAAATGTGTTTCTAAACCTAATGTATATTAAGAATTTTATAATAATAATCATTAATATATTTTCTCCTTCATATATGAAAATACAACCAGAAAAAGCTTCTTGTTTTATAGTAACATTAGAGTCTATTCTTTAGAATCTAAAGAGTTTGTTAGGAGGAGGCACCATGATACAGTGCCTTGTTCATAAACATGACATACAGAGTAAAGATCTACTTTACTATAATTATTACTATATATATTGTACATATCTGATGTATTGCCATATCTTTCTATTTATTGGAAATAGGAAAGATGTGGGAATCAAATCCTGTTCCTTAAAAAAAATTAAAGGAATAAAATATTGGATAAGGTTGAGGTTAATTTGATACCAAGAAGATTTGGATGCCATATTTAGACATAGTGTCCTAGGTGCCAAAATCCTAGCTCATGCAAGACCACAGCTGCACTCAAGAAACCAGCTTAGGATACAAAAGGATCTGGACAGACTTGAACACTGGGCGCTATCTAACAAAATGAAATTCAAAAGTGAAAAAAGTAAGGTTCTACATTTATGCAAGAAAAACCAAATGTACAGGTATAGTATGGGGGGTACCTTGCTCAATGGTACTAACTGTGAGAGGGACCTTGGAGTCCTAGTGGACAATCACTTAAATATGAGCCAGCAGTGTGCTGCAGCTGCCAAAAAGGCCAACACAGTGCTGGGCTGCATTAACAGAGGGATAGAATCAAGATCATGTGAAGTATTAATACCACTCTTCAATGCCTTGGTAAGGCCACACTTGGAATACTGCATCCAGTTTTGGTCACCACGATGTAAAAAAGATGTTGAGACTCTAGAAAGAGTACAGAGAAGAGCAACAAAGATGATTAGGGGACTGGAGGCTAAAGCATATAAGGAAAGGCTGCTGGAATTGGGTATGTCTATTTAATGAAGAGAAGGACAAGGAGGGACATGATAGCAGTATTCCAATATCTCAGGGGCTGCCATAAAGAAGAGGGAATTAAGCTATTTTCCAAAGCACCTGAAGGCAGGACAAGAAGCAACGGATGGAAACTAATCAAGGAGAGAAGCAACCTAGAACTAAGGAGAAACTTCCTGACAGTTAGAACAATTAACCAGTGGAACAACCTGCCTCCAGAAGTGGTGAATGCTCCAACACTGGAAGTTTTTAAGAAGAGACTGGACAACCATTTGTCTGAAATGGTATAGGGTTTCCTGCCTGAGCAGGGGGTTGGACTAGATGACCTCTAAGGTCCCTTCCAACTTTATTATTATTATTATTGATCATCGCACAGTCAGCCAGATGTTCAGACTGGATTTGGCATCTTGTCTACCTATCAAGTCCTTACCCAGGACCTCGGATAGGCAGATGTGGATGTTTGATGGTATTACAGATATCGTCGCAGGATGGGAGCAGTTCCTAATAAGTCCGCCTTTTGCAATTGACTAATAGTGAATTTGTCGATGCCAATGGTGTTCAAGTGGTGCTCCAGTTGTTTTGGGATTGCACCTAAGGAGCCTATTACTATTGGTACTATCCTTGCTTGCTTTTGCCACAGTCTTTCTATTTCTATTTGTAGGTCTTTGTATTTTGTTATCTTCTCCAGTTCTTTCTCTTCTATTCAGCTATCTCCAGGCACTGCCACGTCCACTATCCAGACTTTTTTGTCTTTCTTATCGACAATTGTTAAGTCTGGGGTGTTATGTTGCAAGTGCTTGTCTATTTGAATTCTGAAGTCCCAGAGCAGTTTAATTTTATCATTTTCTATGACTTTCTCTATTTTATGATCCCACCAATTTTTGCTTACAGGCAAATGATATTTTTTGCAGATCTTCCAATGCACCATTGTTGCTACTTTGTCATGCCGCTGCTTGTAATCAGTCTGTGCAATCTTCTTGCAACAGCTTACCAAGTGGTCCACTGTTTCTTCAGCTTCTTTGCATAGGCGGCACTTACTGTCTGTTGCTGTCTTCTCATTTTGACTTTGTATGCATTTGTCCTTAAGGCTTGGTCTTGTGCAGCCAGAATTAGTCCCTCGGTCTCTTTCTTCAATTTTCCTGCTCTTAGCCATTGCCAGGTTTTATTTTTATCTGCTTTCCCAGCTATTTTTTTCATGTATTGGCCATGTAGTGCTTTGTCTTCCCATGCCTCTATTCTGTTCTTCATTTGGTCTTTCTTGTAGGCCAGTTTGGTCTCTCCAGTAGTTAGTAAGCCTTCCTGATATACTAATTTCAGTGCATCTTCATCATTGTTCTTCAGATATTCTTCCAAAGCCATTTTTCCTTCTTCAACCATCTGATGTACTTGTAGCATTCCATGCCCACCTATTTGCCTTGGTAGATAAAGTCTATCAATGTCACTGCGTGGATGAAGGGCATAATTCATTGTCATTATTTTTCTGGTCTGCCTATCCATTGCTTTTAGTTCTGCTTGAGTCCAGTCCACTATTCCAGCTGTGTACCTAATGACTGGGATTGCCCAGGTGTTGATTGCCTTTATGGTATTTCCTCCATTGAGTTTGGACTTTAAGATCTTCTTCACTCTCTTGATGTATTCACCTCTAATCTTTTTCTTGACTTCAGTGTGCTTGATGTTGTCAGCTTGAAGGATACCCAAGTATTTGTAGTAATCTTCCTCATCCAGACTCTTAATGTTATTTTCGTGGGGCATCTTGATTCCTTCAGTTTTCACTACTTTTCCTTGTTTGATAGTAAGTGTGGCACATTTGTCCAAGCCAAACTCCATAACAATATCTTGGCTATATATACGGACAGTGTTGAGCAGCGATTCTATTTCAGATGATGTTTTTCCATACAGCTTCAGATCATCCATGTAAAGGAGGTGGGATAGTCTGGCAGATGTTTTTGATGTTTGATAGCCATGACCTGAGTTATTCAGAATTGTTGACAGAGGAAACAGTGCAATAACAATAGTAATGGTGATAATGAATCTCCTTGAAATATTCCTCTCTTGATATTAACCTCTCCCAGCTTCTCACCATTGATCTGCAACTGTGTCTTCCATTGTGCCATCGATCTTTGCACAAATTTTCTGATGTTTCTACTGACTCCTGTTATTTCTAGGCACTTTATTATCCAATCATGTGGCAGAGAGTCAAATGCCTTTTTGTAGTCAATCCATGCCACATTCAGGTTGGTCTTCCTTCTCTTGCAGTTTTCCAAGATCATTTTGTCTATTAGGAGTTGATCTTTTGTTCCTCTGCTATTGGGGCGGTTTCCTTTCTGCTCAGGTGGAAAGAGATTGTTTTCAACTAGATGCTGTTGTACTGCATCAGCTACCACACCAGTTAGTAATTTGAAAGTTGTTGGTAAACAGGTAATTGGCCTGTAGTTGCCTGGTGTTGCCCCTTTTGCTGGATTTTTTTATTATTAGGTAGGTTTTCCCAGTTGTTAGCCACTTTTCAATTTCTCCTCCTTGTAGTATATTGTTGAACTGCTTGGAAATGAGTGGGTGTATAACAGTTAGATGTTTCAACCAAAACCCATGCAGTTCATCTTCACCTGGTGCTGACCAATTTTTGATTTTCTTGCTCTTTTTTCTACCATTTTTGTTGTTATTACTAGTTCTTTCATTTCAACTTCTGTTTTATTTGCATCCATCTCTTTTAACCAAGCCGCATCCTTGTTTTGGTTAAAAGAGGTGGATGCAAATAAAACAGAAGTTGAAATGAAAGAACTAGTTCTTTCATTTTTATTATTATTATTTTATTTATTATTTATTATTATTATTATTATTATTATTCATTATTATTATTATTATTATTATTATTATTATTATTATTATTATTATTATTATTATTATTATTGATAAAAGCAAGCAACAACAGAACTTCTTGAGCTCAAACCCATGTGAGCTAATCATCTGGCTTCAGGCAGACCAAACACTTCCCTTGCCTTGTCACTACCAAGAAAAAACGGGTCTAATGTTTTATTTAGGGTATAGAAAAGTTGCCTATCACGACTTATGTGGAATTGTAAATGCAAAATGAAAGGTAACCCTGAGAAATGGAACTCTTTCAAACACTTCAGCATTCTGAAGTGTACTCTGGCCAGCAGGAATAATGTTACTTTAAAATATCCTTACGTTCTTTCAGCAAGCAATGACCAGGTATTACTTTTAGTTGTATGTTTATTTATCGCATTTATATAGCCGCCCATCTTATAGAAACGTATCTGGGCAGCATATAACAATCAATGGAAACAACAAATATATTAAAACGGTCATTACAAAAAATATATAAAAAACATTGTTAAGAATGAAAAGAAGGTAGGTGGTAATAACCAGGTCTTGAGAAACTTCTGGAATGAAATCAGGGATGGAATTAATCTGATTCCAGCAGAGAGCAGGGAAAAGTTCTGTAAGGCAGGAACCATGGAAGAGAAGGCCCGCCTCCTGGGATACCAGGCTGTAAAGGTTAAAAGCAATATCTTGAATTGGACCTGGAAGCAGACTAGCAGTGAATGCAGCTTGCAGATTAGGGGCATAATATATGATTTTCTGAGAGCGTGCATAACTACCCATGATGTTGCACTCTGAATCATCATAATGCTTATGATGCTTCAAGATTAATGGCAAACCACTTCCAAAATCTTGCAGTGATTAGTAAAAGTAATCATCATGCGCATGCACACACATACAAACACACACACACATACACACACACACGTCATGTGTAGCCAAATTGGTTTATTAGAGCTTTGATATCAAGCTTAACAGAAGCTATACTAAAAAGTGACATTTGACTTTACAAGCACGTTCTAGGGCTGCATAAAATAAATCTCACTTTAGTATTTGGCACCTCTTACATACTGGACAGTTCTAATTTTACCAATGTATTCAAGTCTTGTTATGGTGGTCCTCATATATGGGTAAGTTATACAAAATACGGAATTCTATTAAGTCTAAAATACATTTTCAGAAATGTAATGCACTTTTTGGAGGTTTATTTGGGGAAGCACTTTATTTTTCTCTTTAAGCTTTATGGCAAAGAAGGTGTTTTTAATTTGCTAGAGTTTAGTTTAAATCATAAAGAATGCCTTTTGCAAGTTTTGAAAAAGCTGAAGAATATGTATCCAGATACTAATTAAAAGTACTACATGATCAGTTTTTATTAATTGAGCATATGAGCAGTCAGAAAAGCAGAGTGGCAATATCTTCTCTTCAAATATTCTTTGATACAGGCTGATAAACTTGCATGTGTCATTATCTCCACAAAAAATTAATAACAATTTATTTTAAAAAAAGGTTAGACTTAGACTATATTATATCTGTTGCATTTATGTATCTTTTAGGATGAAACATGGATTTTTAACTAATTGTTGGAGATCTAGCCCTTATGATGTCAATATAATGTACAATATTCCTATACTCATTTTTACTGAGTGATTGATTGACTATGCCATGTAATTCATTTCACATATTCATTTGGTTCCGGAAAATTCATTGATCTTGTAGAAACAGATACTCTTTTGAAATGCCATATCAGTGAGTTGGAAAACAACAAGGAGACAACAAAATTGATACCGTGCAATGTAATTATTCCACACAAATATTGATATTAGACAGCTAGAAGGACTTTCTCTGTCAGTTTTACAATAGTCCGCGAAAAGCATGACTCTTTCCTATATGACAAGATTTCAGTCCCAGTAATAAAATCAATGGAAAATACATTGTTCATAATTCAATACTTTAATTCTTTTTTATTGCACTTTCTGCCAAGAAAGAAAATATATCAGAACAACTACCATGTCCTGGTAACTGTCAATTTCAGAGTAAAATTGATAGAAGGGATAATGGCAAATGTGTCAACTGGGTGCATATGTGTTCAAACCATGACAGACAGATGAAGTTGTAAGTTACTATAAATGATTACTTGCTAGAGCAGTTGGTTATGGAAGTGATGAGAGAGTGGAAATTCTAAAGTAAATTGGAAAGAGCAAGCTCACTCTAAAAAGTTTGGCTGTTATTTAAAGCTACAATAATAGAGGCCCAGGCACAATGTATTTCTAAAATTGGGAAGACAGCCCAAAGTCGAAGAACAGGCCTACACGGTTACTATTATTTTAAAGAAAACTATTAGGGACAAAAACAAATCAATTAAAACAGTGTTTCTCGACCCTGGGAACATCAAGATGTGTATACCTCAACTGCCAGAATTTTTCAACTAGCACAAGTTTTTAATAAATAAAGGTCAACCTACATCTTAATTATTTAGAAGCAGAACAAAGTTTGGATGATTTTTATTACAGACCATATCAGAAGTTAACATAACAGAGATAAACTTGGAAAAGTGAGCAATAGAATCCATTTTTCTCTTATGGCACTGCATTTTGTGTAGTTATAAAGAACCGCTATTGCCAAAGAAAATTGCTGAACACTTTATAAACCTGTCTGAAAGGACATGAAAAATGGAAGATTTCTTATAACAGAAATTTGGAATTAAAAACATCTTGATCTCATTTATCTTAATCTAGTTATCAGCAGAACATTTTGGCATGTATGACCCAGATGTTATTAATTTGCAATATTTTGTAATATATTCATAGCCTAGATCATCAACCTCTACTTGAACTGATTCTTCAAATCCCATCCCATTCTTTGCCATCCCAAAATAATCCAGCTCCACAACAGTGATTCAAATTTGAAACCTGCATATTTTCACATGGAAATAAATTCTATGGTGTCAGTGGGTCATGCTCTAGAATAGATGTGTGTAGCTTGTTTTATGACATTGTATTTGACAAACATCTGGTCAAATTAAGACCAGCTGAAATAATACATTGAGGTTTTCACCGCTTCCTTTGATGATTCTTGTTATTTCAATACCTAAGTCACTTTCATATATATAGAGCAGGGGGTATCAAACCACCGGCCTGCAAGCCGGTTTCATCATACCAAAGCCATGCCCACCCCATTGCCGGGAATGTAAAAAGAATTGTGCTATGTTGCGACACATCACGTGATGTGATGAGTTTGACACCTGTGATTTAGAGGAATGATTATTACTGATTATTTTTTGAAATAACTTGCTTCAGTTTCTGCTCACTTGCCTTATTGTCTCTTTACATATTAGATGGCAGGAGGCATCTACTTTATAATGCCCACTTTCATTATTAGATGAAGGTCATTTCTGTTTACTGCTCCCCTTAGCCTTGAGAATTATTCAGCCAGAGCAGAATAAAAGAGAAGTGAAGGAGTTTGAAAACAGAGTGACTTGAAATTTATGAGACTATCATCTAAAAATCAGATAAGCATCATGGTTGCATATAACAGAAAGCCCAGCTCAAGGAGATCTGAATATGTAGATTCCAGGGGACTGATATTTGTTCATATGTAGGCTCAGACATCATGGATATATTAGGCTTCTTATTGTCTGAAATGAAGCTGAGGAGCATTTAACCGGGGAATCAATGAAGCATTTCAATTAAGAACTGTGTGAAATTACTGAAACTTGCCTGCAGGAAGAATGCAAGATGGTCATGGGCTGTGTTTTCTCGATTATCATTCTACATTGAAATCATGGCTGTTTGGGAGAAAAAAAAAAAACAACAACTTTCTGATCTCTACAGACTTGCACACATAATCACATCCCTTGGAAATAAGGTCAAACTGTGTCAATAAATTCCTTGTCAATATTTTTTTTCTTCTGTTCAAGCTCCGGAGAGCAGCTGCATTTAAAAACTTTTTTTTTTTAGTAGCAGAGAGTTCATTACCTTGAAAACCATTCTCATTTAAATGCTACTACTATTTCTCCTTTTGCCCTAGGACATATTTGCTTTGTTCCTATGTTTGTGAGTTGTGCTTGGTTTTCTTTCTTGAAGCAAATTGCTCAGTCGACAATCTGACAATCTGTTATTTGCACAGTGACAATAGTTTTCCAGAACCTATTTTTAATGAGAATCAGAAATGAAGTAAAGTAAATGCTCCTGTGTTGACAAGCACTTGCAGAGTTTTGAGTAGTGCCATTTTAAAGTTTAATGAAAAAAAACATTGCATTTTGTTTGGTCTTTGACATGCTGTGGTATGAATAATTGCTTTTTCAGCACCTTAGATTCACCTTTCTTTAGAATCATTTCATTAGTCTTAACTCAAATTAATACGATAGTGTGCCATTTTTTTAGTTTGCCATCTCATCCTCTATATAAAAAGTAAAAGATTTCAACAGACACTTAAATTGGTTTGGTTATTTGCTTCCTTCCCGACCTTAAGATATTTGGAGGTGAGGATTTTTTTCTGCTCAAACAAATAATGGACCATTTCACAAATACAAAAATGAAATGTATATCAGTTTCACCATCCATGTAACTTTTAGTACCGGAATCAACTCATAGACTTGAAATAGGTACAAATGGATTTATATTGCATTAATGAAAAGGCAAGGAAAAGTTATAGTTGGATGATTTCTGGAAAGTAAGAAAGTTGAGTTACTCAAAGAACAGTCTGAGAAATGCACTTTATATTACTATTGCTCCTAAAGTGATGTGGTGATTTTGTAGAACATTTGGAAAGAGTAAAGGAACATAAATGTCTCTCAGTGCCTTAGTACTTGTGAAACCTTTCCAAAATTCCCATCACCTAAAAGAAATAATTATTGACAAAATTAATGTTTTCCTCTATGACTTAGAATCATGTTTTGTATGAGTTGAACAAGCATGTCTGTGGGGTGAGATGAAGTAATTAGAAATCAAGATGGCCCCCACAATCATGCAATCAAATCCCAACCCATTTTTATGTGCATCACATGTGCAAAGCACATGCAAAAGAGTGGGGCCTCAGTCCCAGCTCCCCTTTTGATTTTTTGACACACACTCTCCAATGCCCTGTGGCTGAATTAATTTACAATTATTTGTTTTTGCTGTTGTTTTTCTGTATAACAATTTTTCCCAATCGACTCCTGGAAAAGAGTATACAATGATTCTAGGAACTACTACTAGAAGAGAAATTGGCCCATGTAGATGGAACTTCTGCTTGTTTGCTGTTATTTCTGTGAATGGAAGAAAATCCTTTCTTTTCACAAGGGCAAACTGGGAACCAGTCTTCATTTTCTTTAACTTTTAACATCTTGGAGTGTAACATATATTGAAAGCATTAGATTTTGCAACGATCACTTTTTTCCCCTGGGATTGCCAACTGATGAAAATAATACAACAATTTCTATTAACCTTCTTATCTTGGTAATGATCAATGCTCTCCAATATTTGTTCTTGCAAATAATCATGCATTTTTTTCCCTTTTGATATCTGCAGGCAATATATCAGCATTTAGCAACATTTAGATAATAAATACTAGAGATGCAATAAATCTGGATTGCTTAGATAATTTGCAATTAATGGTATCAAATATGTGCGTAATACCTTGCTAACAGGGAAAGTACAGAAGAAAATGAGCAGTTAGCTTCAACATGACCAGGCCTACACAATCAAAGCCATTCATTATACAGAATTATTTTTATGCCTCCTTATCAAGACAGCTATAGGCAAAACATTAAACATACTAAAGTAAAAGCCCATCTATATTTTTAGATATTCCAATCTGCCTCAGAGATCTAGATGAACTAAGGTTAATAATTTGAACACCAGATATACCCCTATAGTAATAGAGACTCAAATTTCCTGATTGTCTATATCTGTTATTTTCTGCCTTACTAAGGCTAATATGGCTTTCAGAGAATAGCCATAATGATTCAACTTATCTAAGATAGAGAGGGGGACCAGACCATTATAGCAGGCAACTCTTTTTAACCAATAGTTCAAGAAATTAAGCCATACCATTATTTCAATGTTAAGTACACCAGCTTCCAACCAGAAAATACCATTAGGTATGCATCATGGAATCTGGAAAATATATCTCACAATATTTAGATGGCAGGGACTGCGTTTATAGGGAAGTTGCATATAACAATGCAACTTTAGCAAGAAATAATTTTTCTTGCGAAACCGCCTACTACTTCATATTTCCCTTCGTCTGGTTAGATCCTTCAGGTCCCGTCGGCCAAGCTGCCATTTGGCAGGGCCGCGGAGGAGGGCTTTCTCTGTGATGGCGCCCACGTCTTGGAACCCGCTCCCCCCCGGAGATTAGGACCGCTCCCACCCTGTTGGTTTTCCATAAGCTGCTTAAGACCTGGCTTTTCCGGCAGGCCTGGGGTTTATAAAATCTGACCCCTGGATGACTGTTTTTGTACTGTTTGTTTTGTTATATTTTATGTGTTTTTATTGTTAGCCGCCCAGAGTTCTCCGGGAGTGGGGCGGCTTAAAAATTTTTAAAAATAAATTAAATAAATAAATAAATAAATAAATAAATAAATAAATAAATAAATTTAATTGCAGCTGGAATGTATAAGACTCCCTGATATCTATAAAAGACTCGAATAGCCAAAGTTGATCTCTCAGCATTCTGTAGGGTGTATTCCTGTACTCTGAAATATTACCCCAGGGTACTTATATAATTTAACTGTTACAGTTCATGTCCATTTAGTGTCCATCTATGGACCTTAGGGCAGCCTGCAAAACTATATCCTTGGTCTTGTCATAATCAATCTCCAGAGTTTCCTCCAAGCAAAACTCTGTAAGGGACTATAATGCCTTTCTCAGATCAATCTATATTAATGCCAATACCACTATAAATATCTGCATACAAGAGAGCTGAAACATGCTTAGGTCCCATTATCTTGGTAGATGATGTACCAACTTATCTAAGGCTGAGACCAACAAATTTAAGTAATTTTTGAATACTATAGCAGCCAACCTTCCCTAACTCCCTTCCTCAGTGGAATTTCCCTTAAAAAATGGCCCTAGATGGAGTATCTAGCTTTTATTTTGGGTTTGATATGATGTTTTTTTTTCAAAGGTAAAAGCAAATGTCTATCAGTAGCAGATCCTTCAAGTTTTGCCACAACTTATTTTTGGACATTGAATCAAAGGCAGGCTTAAAAATCTACAAATGCAGCATATAATGGATTTTACATATATTTTATCAATCAAAAATTGTAGTATTAGAACTTAGTCTACACAGCATATGGGAATGTCATGCTCTAAGGTCAGTCTGTTCGTTTTCTCCACTATATTTGCCTCAGCCTAACCCAGCAGCTCCTCTCTTGAATGAATTGCATATATTTTGTTGATGATAGTAAACATTCTAATAGGTTGATAATTTGGGTTCCTAACCCAATTGCCCCTTTATGGATTACTGCCTTGTCGTGGCGAAGGGGCTTGTGTAACTCAATGAAGCTTTAAGCTATGCCGTGCAGGGCCACCCAAGACGGACAGGTCATAGCAGAGAGTTCTGACAAAATGTGATCCACTGGAGAAGGAAATGGCAAACCACTCCAGTATCTTTGCCATGAAAACCCCATGGACAGTACTAAAAGGCAAAAAGATATGACGCTGGAAGATGAGCCCCTCAGGTCGGAAGGTGTCCAATATGCTACTGGGGAAGAGCAGAGAGCTAGTACTAGTAGCACCAGAAAGAATGAAGCGACTGGGCCAAAGCCCAAAGGACGCTCAGCTGTGGATATATCTGGTGGTGAAAGGAAAGTCCGATGCTGTAGAGATTTTTTCTCCATAGGAACCTGGAATGTAAGATCCATGAATCAAGGCAAGCTAGACATAGTCAAAAAAGAGATGACAAGACTGAACATCGACATCTTAGGAATCAGCGAACTAAAATGGACAGGAATGGGTGAATTTAACTCAGATGACCATCAGGTATACTACTGTGGGCAAGAATCCCTCAGAAGAAATGGAGTAGCCTTCATAGTCAATAAAAGAATAGGAAAAGCAATACTGGGATACAATCCCCAAAATGACAGAATGATCTCAATTCGAATCCAAGGCAAACCATTCAATATCACAATAATCCAAATCTATGCCCCAACCACTGGTGTTGAAGAGGATGAAATTGACCGGTTCTATGAAGCCCTACAGCACCTTATAGAATTAACACCAAAAAATGATGTCCTTATCATCATGGGGGATTGGAATGCTAAGGTAGGAAGCCAAAAGATAACCGGAATAACAGGCAAGTTTGGCCTTGGAGTACAAAATGAAGCAGAGCACAGGCTGATAGAATTTTGTCAAGAGAATACGATGGTCATAACAAACACTCTTTTCCAACAACCCAAGAGACGGCTCTACACATGGACATCACCAGACGGTCAACATAGAAATCAGATTGACTATGTGCTCTGCAGCCAAAGATGGAGAAGCTCTATACAGTCAGTAAAAACAAGACCAGGAGCTGACTGTGGCTCAGATCATTGCAAAATTTAGGCTTAAATTGAAAAAAGTAGGGAAAAACACTAGGCCACTCAGGTATGAACTAAATCATATTTCTGATGAATATAAAGTAGAGGTGACAAATAGATTTAAGGAATTAGATCTGATAGACAGAGTGCCTGAAGAACTATGGATGGAGGTTCGCAACATTGTACAAGAGGTAGCAACTAAAACCATCCCAAAGAAAAAGAAATGCAAGAAAGCAAAATGGCTGTCTGAGGAAGCTTTGCAAATAGCTGAGGAAAGAAGGGAAGCGAAAGGCAAAGGAGAAAGAGAAAGATACACCCAATTGAATGCAGAATTCCAGAGAGTAGCTAGAAGAGATAAGAATGCCTTCTTAAATGAACAGTGCAAAGAAATAGAAGAAAACAACAGAATAGGGAGGACCAGAGATCTCTTCAAGAAAATTGGAGATATGAAGGGAACGTTTCATGCAAAGATGGGCATGATAAAGGACCAAAATGGCAGAGACCTAACAGAGGCAGAAGAGATTAAGAAGAGATGGCAAAACTACACAGAAGAACTATACAAGAATGAGCTTAACATCCCAGATAACCACAATGAGATGGTCACTGACCTCGAACCAGACATCCTAGAATGTGAAGTGAAATGGGCCTTAGAAAATCTGAGCAACAACAAAGCTAGTGGAGGTGACAGTATTCCAGCTGAGCTATTCAAAATCTTAAAAGACGATGCAGTAAAAGTGCTACACTCAATTTGCCAGCAAATTTGGAAAACTCAACAGTGGCCACAGGATTGGAAAAGGTCAGTTTACATTCCAATTCCAAAGAAAGGCAATGCCAAAGAATGTTCAAACTATCGCACCATTGCACTCATTTCACATGCTAGTAAAGTTATGCTTAAAATCCTACAAGCTAGACTCCAGCAGTATGTGGATCGAGAACTACCAGAAGTACAGGCAGGATTTCGAAGAGGCAGAGGAACTAGAGATCAAATTGCCAACATACGCTGGATCATGGAGAAAGCTAGGGAGTTCCAGAAAAACATCTACTTCTGCTTCATTGACTATGCTAAAGCCTTTGATTGTGTGGATCACAACAAATTGTGGCAAGTTCTTAAAGAGATGGGAGTACCAGACCATCTCATTTGTCTCTTGAGAAACCTATATGCGGGTCAAGAAGCAACAGTGAGAACCGACACGGAACCACTGATTGGTTCAAAATTGGAAAAGGAGTCCGGCAAGGCTGTATACTGTCGCCCTGCCTATTTAACTTATATGCAGAGCACATCATGAGAAAGGCAGGGCTAGATGAATCAAAAGTTGGAATTAAGATTGCCGGGAGAAATATCAACAACCTAAGATATGCAGATGATACCACTCTAATGGCAGAAAGTGAAGAGGAACTAAAGAGCCTCTTGATGCGGGTGAAGAAGGAGAGTGCAAAAGTTGGCTTGAAACTCAACATTAAGAAAACCAAAATAATGGCATCCGGCCCTCTCAATTCCTGGCAAATAGATGGGGAAGAAATGGAGGTAGTGACAGATTTTATTTTTCTGGGCTCCAAGATCACCTCAGATGGGGACTGCAGCCAAGAAATTAAAAGACCCTTGCTCTTGGGGAGGAAAGCTATGGCAAATCTAGACAGCATACTAAAAAGCAGAGACATCACCCTGCCAGCAAATCTAGACAGCATACTAAAAAGCAGAGACATCACCCTGCCAACAAAAGTGCGTATAGTCCAGGCCATGGTTTTCCCAATTGCAATGTATGGCTGTGAAAGTTGGACCATAAGAAAGGCTGAGCGCCAAAGAATTGAGGCCTTTGAACTATGGTGCTGGAGAAGACTCCTGCGAGTCCCTTGGACTGCAAGGCGTTCAAACCGGTCAGTCCTAGAAGAGATCAACCCCGACTGCTCTTTAGAAGGCCAGATCCTGAAGTTGAAACTCAAATACTTTGGCCACCTAATGAGAAGGAAGGACTCACTGGAGAAGGGCCTAATGCTGGGAAAGATTGAGGGCAATAGAAGAAGGGACGACAGAGAATGAGATGGCTGGATGGAGTCACTGAAGCAGTAGGTGTGAACTTAAATGGACTCCAGAAGATGATAGAGGACAGGAAGACCTGGAGGAACATTGTCCATGGGGTCGCGATGGGTCGGACACGACTTCACAATTAACAACAACAACAAAACCCAATTGCTTTGTTAGAAATATTTTATTGAAAAATTCTTACAAGAAGCAATATTACCTGGCATATTTAAATATGCATGATGAAGTCATCTGGTCTTTCATGAATATTACTGCACTGAGTGATTAAAAAGAAAAGGAAAAAGAGAAACAAGTTTTTCAAAATAAAATACTTTTTTAAAAAAAAAATAGTCTATAAACAGTGGCTGTTTCAGAAGACATGCTATAGGATTTTACTTGCCCTGCAGTTTCAGCAAAGGAAATTATAAATTGCTGAACTGCTGGATTCCATCACACAAATGAAGCTCGACAAGGCAAAGTAGCTGAGCTGGAATGCTGTGCTGTGAAATTTATCTCAATAACAACACTGGAGAGAAGGAGTACTTCAATAAGTTTTAATCCAAATAGGTTGGACCTGGAGGAAGTGATCTCCCTCCTATAGAGCTATGTGTGAATGTTCATAATTTATCCATCTAGGGATATATAGACGCATATGTATGGAATACTCTACAAATATTTTCAAAGAAATTATATCTATCTGTGTTTCCCAGAAAATAAGACCGGGTCTTATCTTTTTTGCCTCCCAAAAAGGCAAAAGGGGGTGTCTTTTATACTCAACTCTGGCACTGACAGCCCTGCCCAGGTGGCCCACTTCTTCTGACCGAAGGAGCAGCTTTGTTCTGAAGCTGCATTCCGGCCTGCATTTTGGATTCAATGCATAGCTCGGTTCTCAGTTGCATGGTCTTCCAGAAATGCCTGTGACTAAGAAAAGCAGGCCTGGCTGCAGAAGACACACAGAAGAAGTGGACTAGCAGGAGATGGCTGCAAGATGACAGGTGCAGGGTGTATGGGACAGATCCACCCCCACCCCCATCCTAGCTTGATTTTTAGGTATGTGCCTCACCCCAAAACTAGGGCTTATTTTGGGGGTAGGACTTATATTAGGCCCACCCCCCAAAAATCAAGAGGGGGTTTATTTTCAGGGTAGGCTTTCCTTTCGGGGAAACAGGGTATCAATTGTGTGTATATTTCTTTTTTTAAAAAAAACAAATTTTATTGGTTTTTTAATTAATATAAAGTGTTCAAGACACACCGTGAGGCTGGGGTAATCAAAAATCCAAAAACAAAACATATATAAGTAATTCAGTCAATGCATCAAATATTCCCTCTCTATTTCTCTTAAATAGCTTATATATTTAAACTAGTCTATTTCTACCTTAACTTTCTATTAATCCTAAACCTGTTTTAAATCTTTATGCAATTACAAGACCATAATCAAATTTAACTTCAAATACAACACATTATCAGTTCAGGTATCTCTTCTAAATATGTCCTAATTCTTTAATTTCATCATAGATCTTATTTATTTCTTCTTCCACAAATCTCTCCCAGTTAAAATAAACATTAATCTACCCTATACATATCTAATCCATCAATCCATCAATTTTTTTGTTAACAAAATAATAACAACCTTAAATCATTTGAGTCCCTTAGACAAGGATCTATTTTCATCCAATTAATTATCAAACCTAATATCATCCATATTATCAAAGAGAATACATCATCTTATTAAAATCACATTCAATTAACTATTAATTCAATCCTGATCTAAAACATCTCTTCATTCCATTATATAGTAATTTTCATACATTAATCACCCATTTTTCTTATTTCTATTCAAAAACCTAATCCTTAACTCAGTCCATAGTTCTAAAATGCTTTATATCCAATATATATAATTTTAAATTTCTCTTTTTAGTCTTATTCTAGGTTTTTTTTTTTTCTGCCAAGCAGGTTTCCACAACAACACTTCTCTTCCAACTGGTAAATCTCTCTTTGTTGCTTGTGGTGTTATTTGAGGCAGTAATAAGCTTCCTGTCATCTGGATTGGACCTCCATTTCTCTTATTCTTGAAGCCTTGCTGCATTAAAGGTTCAAATCTCCATCTTTGTTTTTTCTGGTCCTCACAAATATAGATAAAATGCTTGTAGGATGAAATAAGTTCCTCTGTATCCTCAATGAAGTCATCTTTTAGTGTATTTTGGCTTGCAGAGTAGTCAGGTGTAATCTGAAAATCACTTTTAAAATGTGAAGCAGAATCTCTGAGTCTTAGTTCTATGGTGATCTCTTTCATTGTAACAAATTCCTCTTTAATTTCCTTTAATTCCTCTTCTGGTATATTTTGGTTTATAGCATAAACAGATGTAATCTGAAGATCAGTTTGAAAGTTTAGGGTAGCATCAACTCTTCGTTCTGTAGTAATCCTTTTTCTTATAGCACATATTTCTTCAGAAACCTCATAAATCTTTTCCAGTAAGCTTGCAATTTAAATGAGAGTGGGGTTTCTCCATTTTAAAAGTAATCAAAGAAAGTCTTTTCTTTATTATTATTATTATTATTATTATTATTATTATTATTATTATTATTATTATTATTATTATTATTTAATGAGGGCTGTAATTAAACAGTGTCCACCCCCTCAGTTCCCACATCTGCACCAGCTTATCTCTTCCAGGAATATTTTGAAGGTCAGGTTTCAATCCAAAAAAATAGTTGCAATAATAGCTTTTCACCACTAGATGTCCTCAGTAAATAAAAAAGAAACTTTTCCAGACACATTTTTTTCCCTTTTTTCTCTCTTTTAAAGGAAAGAGTGGAGAAAGAAATATTCTTCTAATGTTAGCTCTTAATAAAATTCAAAAAAGCGTTTTTTTTCTGTATCCAAAAATGAGTAAAAATAAAGTATAGTCTTTAAGAAGTTTTTATTCTCAACGCCTCTCTTCCCACACATATAGAAGCTGCCCTTTCCAAATGGGGAAATAATTCCAACCCAAGTTTTTTCAGGCAAAAAAAAAAAAAAACCAAGTAAGGGAAAGAGAGGGGCTAAAGGGGTCTCACCCGGATCCTCCACGGTGAGTCTAATATCGCTTAGCTGCAATTGTGACTTCGGCTGGTGCAGCAGGATGATCGGCCATCTTGCAGGATGATCGTTGCTCCATCGGCCCTAAGGAAATAGCTGGATCTGCGGGAGAAGCTGCCGCTCTCCTGCAGCCACCAGCAAGCATCCTTCTTGTTGGTTGCCCATCCAGGGCAACTTTCGACCCACTGGGGGAGTCTACCAACGCAGAAAACCCAGCGGGGCTGGAGACAAGTCCCCAGACACGACCAGCATCACCGCATACCGGAACCGGAAGTCAATTGTGTGTATATTTCTAATCTTTTAGTATTTAATCTAAATACTACCACAGCTGCATATTGTGAATATGATGCCTGGAGGTTTTACATACATGATTGCCAGTTTGGAAATGGTGTGGTACTTAGTCTCTTGTGGTTCAAAGGATGGTCTGCAGTACCATTCAAATGGATTTTTGCTTTGTCCATCTCTTAGCTCCTGCTGGCATGATTAATAGCAATAGCAATAGTATTTAGACTTATATAACCATGCATATTCCTTTAAAGCATATGCTCTCTAAGCAGTTTTCAGAGTGGGCATATTGTCTCCAACAATCTAAGTCCTCATTTTACTGACTTCAGAAGGTTCGGCTAAGATCAGCACATGTGGGGCTGATTGGGGTAGATTGTAGGGGTGATACTGAAATATAATTTTATCTTATTTTACTTGTCTGTACATTAAATTATTGTATTTTACTCTATTGTATTTAAATTTTCATTTTAAACTGTTTTATAGGATTTTATTAATAATCTATGTTTGGAACTCTTTATTCTGGTATGACCTATGGGCTAATCAATAAATGAAACTAACTAACTGACCTCAGAAGGGTGGAAGACTTGAGTCAACCTTGAGCGAGTCAGAACTGAACTCCTGGCAGTAGGCAGAATTAGCCTGCAATGCTGCATTCTAACCACTGCGCACCACCATGCAAGAAAGTATCTAAATAGATACTTGATGTTATGCTATTACAGGTTAAAGCAGACATATCAAACTCGCGATGTCATGTGACATCACACAACGTATCAGGACTGTTTTGCCATTGCTGGCAATGGGATAGGTGCAGCTTCTGTGTGATGCATCCGGCCTGTGGGCCGGCAGTTTGACACCCCTGGGTTAAAGGGAAATGAAAAACAATGAAGCTATTCTGTTTTGGCAAATGTAAAGCTTTTGAGCGTTTTGAGTTGTTTTTACCACCTTGCTATATTTTTTTAATAATTAACCTCTCTTTACACTGTTTTTCCTCAGACTGCCTCTGAGATTTCTCCCTCTAAACAACAAAGAACTGTTGACACATATCTGTTCAAAATCAAGAGTAAAAGAGGGAGATCTTTAGCAGTTTATTTTCTTTATGTAAGAGTTGCCTCCATGACTGATTGAGATTCATAAGGCTGTCATATAGATTGTTATAGATAAATCTGTTGTGCAAGATTCCCCATTATCTGGAGCTAGCTGAGATGGTGAAATTGACTGTTTTGTTTAGAGTAAATTTCTTGTGATTTGGAGACCATTGTTAGATTTTTTTTTTTTTTACAATATAAGGAGAAAAATAAACTTTTGACTTTGATATTTGAGGATTAAATTTGATTTGACTAAAGAAATACTGTGGTTTCTTAAATATATGGTTATACTTAAGAAATATATTCAAATTTGACATTTTGTTATGTGCTAGATTCAAATCATGAGAAGAATATTGTAGGCATATTGAGCCTTTAGAATGTTTATTAGTAGTAGTACGATAGTTTAAATATCAATTATTCATTTAAATTAGAGATCTTGTATTTTTATCTGTACTGAAATGTACTAAAAATGGATAATATACTTTAATTATGTATTTGTTTAATGCATTTTTTCACTTTTTAAGCTGTCCTGTTATTCCAGTCCCTTTTCTCTCCTTTGTTATTTTGTAGTTTAATATTTGTTTTTGAAACTTAATAAAGATATTTACCAAAATAATAATAATTCTCCATTTGCAGTGAAGAGACCTTACTGGTTCATCAGAAGGTTGTTAGATTTGGTCTCTCCCTTAATGTGCATAGGAACATATTAATTGTACATTAAAAATAATTCAGATGTAACCACATTCCATGTACCTCAGTAAATTTTGCTAAAGAAACTCTGTAGAAATTATGCTTGGAAAAGAATCATTTTTGGATCAAGCAGTTGCCAAAGAATTTGACACCTCATTATTTATAAAATATCAGCAAGTTGCTGGGTTAAAGAGAACTTATTATTGCCCAGCTTGAAAGGGAGGAATACAGATGACCAGGCTGAGCCGTGAGAGGGGGGTCAAACACATCATCAGTCATGAGTCTCTTTTCCCCCACAAGAGATCTAAGTCTGGCCCACCATGAATTTCTAGGACTTTTATCTATTTATCTATTACCAATTTGCTTGGGCTATTAGTAGTTCAAATTAATGTCAACCACCAGGGAAATCAGGAGATTCAGGCAGTTCAAATGGGTATAAAGATTTATTGCAAACTTAAGCTCTCTACAAGAATCTGAACTAATGGTACAAGCAAAGTGGTGGTAGATAAGAGCCATTGCTTCTTGTCCTGCCTTCAGGCGCCTTGGAGAATAGCTTGACTCCCTCTTCTTTGTGGCAGCCCCTGAGATATTGGAACACTGCTATCATGTCCCCCCTCGTCCCTCTCTTAGCCCTATATAATCTTCCCCTTATGCTTTACTAGGTTCTGCCTGATAATTTCTCCCTTTTATTGATTTGCTTCTCCATCACCGAATCCTTATCAGTTCATAGTAGGGAGAAAATAAGTACAAGTGGTCCTCATTTAGCAACAACAGTTGTGACTGGATCAACAAAGTACTCACTAAATGAAACTGCAATGCACTTATGACCTTACTTCAGCTTTCCTTTGTTTTACAGACCTATGAAGGTCATAAATTCAAGGATTGGTCATAAAATTACTTTTTCATCACTGTTGTAACTGGGAGTGGTTGCTGAACAAGACAGTCTCTAAATGAAGATTATCTGTACTTGTTGCTGGCTGTAGCTGGTCTGCATCTATGAGCTGAGTGGCTCCTTGCTCAGCTATGATAGTTCTAGAGTCTTTTTGCTTATCCCACCGAATTGCTTCAGTTTTATGTCCACCATGTAGGTCTATCATCTTTTTTCGTTGTCTATCTCAGTCTCCTTATTCTCTTCAACCAGTACCCACATCCTGTGCTTTCCATTTTTCTCTTTTTATCTCTCTGCATTACAGATATGGTCCTTTGTGCTCTTAAAGTCCCAAAGAACACAAAACCACAAGGAAGGAAAACTCATATCACAGCCTTGAGTCTTTCCTTCCACAGGGTCAAAAGGATTGTCAATCAGCAGGAACTAGATTTCTGGAGAGCAGTTTCAGAGATATTTCAACATGCTGTTCACCCACCCTCCCCCGACACATCAGAAATCACCAGAAGCAAAATAGCAGGATCTGACTATTTTGTCAAAATAATGATATGAGCATCAGGACAAAATAACTCAAGCGCTGTCCCTTTCATATAACATGATACCATGTATAGGAAAGGGGTGGAGCTTGTGCCATTCCAGTGTAATGCTTGTTTTGCCATTTGTCTTCTTGCCTCTCCCCTATCTACACATTTTTCTGACTCTGATTTTTCGACCTCAGTTGTGTTTTCCCTCCTTCAGGCTCACTTTGCTATTTTGCAGATTGCTAATCTGAGTGCCCATTTTGGGCAAATCATATCAAAAAGCTGTATCATTCTTTCCAGTATCTCCACCCAGAATTATTAATACATATTGTGACAATTTCAGCAATAAAGTAGATCATCTCCATACTGCAGCCCAATTCTGATCATCCTTCCAGGCTTCATAAACATTTGTTTTCTGACTTATTGTCCTCATTTCTTAAACAAGGCATGAAGAAATGAACTGGGGGGGGGGGATTCCCTGGGTTAATGCAAGCTAAGAACTTTATGCTGAGGCCAGGATGGGAGAAAATTGGGAGACCCAAAAAGGGAGCTTTTTACAGTGCTCCTTAATTCTGGCTTTGTAAAACACAATTTTGTGAAGCACAACAAATGGAAGCTGAACCTGGAATGCTAATTACATCCTTGGGTCTGTAATTAATGGCCTTGATCAAATCTAATGACCTTCTTTCTTTTGCCAAGCATCTGCTGTTAAACTTAAGCCAAAACTGGGGAAAAGATATATCACCATTCTCCTTTCCCACCAACCCCCTACCCACATCTGGCCAAAAAAAACTAAGATCTTTGACCTGAGCAACTCCTGTGCTCTGCTTATGCCCTTGTAAGTGACAGGAATGCTTTTTTATTAGTTGATTAACCTGAAATATGATATCTATAGGATTCTTCCCATCCGAAACATTTCTTGATGTTGAAAGTTGTTATGATGACTCTTCATTAGTTTTCAGATATATTTTTAGACATCCTTATTTAACCAGTATGTAGTGGAGGATTCTTCTACATAACAAGGCTTCCTATCGCCTAACCTTCCTCAATCCAGTTTAAAACACAGTTAAGATAGATTCGGATTCCTTTGATTATTTGGATAACAAGAAACATGTATCAAGTTATATTATGCTGGTTAGTCTTGACTTTGTAGAGAAGGATCATGTAATCAATGCATGCAAGAATTGTTACTAAATTAATTATTGCTTCCCTGTAGGAGATGACCAGGCTTTCACCAGGGGTCAAAGGCATCATCAATCATGGGTCCCTTCGTGCCCACAAGAGGTCTACATCTAACCCACCTTGAATTCCTGGGGCTCTTACCTACCACCACTTTGCTTGTACCATTAGTAGTTCAGATTCTTGTAGAGAGCTTAAGTTTGCAATAAATCTTTATACTCATTTGAACTGCCTGAATCTCCTGATTTCCCTGGTGCTTGACATTAATTTGAACTATTAATAGCCCAAGCAAATTGGCAATAGATAAATAGATAAAAGAGAGAAGCAACCTAGAACTAAGGAGAAACTTCCTGACAGTGAGAACAATTAACCAGTGGAGCAACCTGCCTCCAGAAGCGGTGAATGCTCTAACACTGGAAGTTTTTAAGAAGAGACTGGACATCCATTTGTCCAAAATGGTATAGGGTTTCCTGCCTGAACAGGGGTTGGAGTAGATGACCTCCAAGGTCCCTTCCAACTTTACTATTATTATTATTATTAAGGGTAAGCAAAAAAAAATTTGAGCCCTGGGTAAAAGGAACAGAAATCCCAGACCTGTAGCTAGGAAATATGGGTGGTTAACAGCCCAGGATAAAAGGGAAAATTGTAAATTTATTGTTATATAAATATAACATTCTCACTTTTGTTATTAGGTATGGAAAAGTTGTATATATTAGGATTCACACGTTAGAAGTGTAGTGTACATTTTCTAAGTGTATTTTGTATAATCTAGTTGAGTAGATATCAAAAGAAAAATATTCAGTCTCCTGGTCTGTGGTTTATACCATAACTTAATTGTAACCGTGTCACATGACATATGCATCCATGGCTAAGCATTCTGTTTTTATAGATTCTGTTACGACAGATACTCAAATCTTCCATTCAAACTGTGCAAAGTGACATTCCTACATGCACTATATTGAGATTAGACTTTATTTGATTGATTTCTAAGTCAACTGAAGTACTTTTGTACCTGGAATTTTTCAATCCAATAGAGAAGGATATGACTATTTATTTCAGAGATTTCTATTCTGAGTTCCATAAAAAAGAGAGAGGGGGAATCAGGACATCAAGCAATAACAAGTTAAAATGCATAAAATTAATCTCCATTACAAGAACAAGAACCAGTTCAAAGCAGCCACTGAAATCATTAGGCACCTTCCTAAAGTAAAATAAGTATTTAATATACCAGATTAATTTCAGTTCTGTTCTTACACTTGAATGTGTGCGTGTGCGTGCGTGTGTGCGTGTGTGTGTGTAGCTTTCGTCAAGAGCTCTTGACATCGTCAGGGTATAAAAGGCGATCGTTGGGAAAGCTTATATGCAATCACTAAGTATCTGCATCCGGCTCCTAGACCATGTCATGGGTCCCAGCTAAACACGCTGTGATCTGAGTGTGTCTCCTACGTCAGGGTGCAGTTCTTTCTTATTCCTTCTCTGTGCTCCATCACGCATATCTCCTTCACTAATCATAGGGTTGGATGGAGTCTTTCCACCTCCCACATGGATAGTGGCCATCTCCTTCCCACCGCCCTCCCGTCCATGGCTCTGCTTGCTAGGGGAGGTATATATTATCTCCCGTTTTCTCCTTGCTCCTTCAACTATCTCAATCGAGCTGCGGTCCGATCCCCTCTTCCTTTGCGACCATGGTCTAGGTATTTCATCCCATTTTGTATTACCCACTCTCCCATCTCTTTCCATAGGTGTTATCTCAATTTGTATTTCATTGGGTCCATCGCCTCTCCCCCCCCCCTCTGTTCCTGGGAGCAACTCATAGTCCTCTGTTCCCTTATCGGATCGATCGGTGCGGGACTGCTCTCTCGTTCATGGTGTGACCTACTTGCCATCGCGCTTCCGCTCATTTCATTCGCTGGGGGATGGTGAAATCCCCTCGTCATTTGTGATCGCAGCCCAGGTGTTCTGTCCCATACCATGTTATCCGCTCTCCCCTCCCTTTCCATGGCTGTTGTCTCAGTTTGTGTGTCATTGAGTCCATCACCTCTCCCCCTATGCTTCTGAGTACAACTCCTTGTGGACATACGGGTGACGGTCCGTCTCATAATCCTTCGTTCCCCTATCGGGTCAGTTAGGGAGGAATTGTTCTCTCTTTCCTGGCATGGTCTCATTGCCATTATGCGTCTATTCATTCTATTTGCCGGGGAATTTCTCCGTTGTCGATCGGGCCTCGGATGGATGTCTACAGTTCACAGGGAGTTATTTAAGGTCATACTGATCTGATCTGATGTTAAAAGGATGTCTGTTTGATCGTGTCGTGGAGGGGGCATCCCATTCTTCTCTCGGTCATGTAAACGGTGCCTTGATCTTCTCCAATGATTCGGGGGTCGATTCATGTGCCATGTCCGTAATGCCTGTTGTGCTGGGCACATGTCTATGTGGCGATTGACAGAGTTTTTCCCAGAAAACCAGGCCTCCTTTAGCAGATGGCCCCCTTTCGTGGCATCACTGGCCAAAATATGTGTACGGTCAAAATCAAAACGGTGACCATTTTCAGCCATGTGTGACCAGATCTGCGAATATTGTTCACCCCTCTTAATTGCCAACTTGTGCTCATGTAAGCGGGTCTTCAGTCTTTTTGACATTTCTCCCATGTAATTGCTCTGGCAATCCATGCAATCGATTTTATACACCACCGCTGATCTTTCTGCGGTGGGAAGCGGGTCTTTGGGGCGCATGATCTGACCTAACTAGACTCTACGATCGAAGATCATGCATCTGCTAAAGGAGGCCTGGTTTTTGCGCAATGGCAAGTAGGTCACACCATGAAAGAGAGAGCAGTCCTGTGCCGATCAGTCCAATAAGGGAACAGAGCACTATGAGTTGCTCCCAGGAACACGGGGGGAGAGGTAATGGACCCAATGAAATACAAATTGAGATAACACCTATGGAAAGAGATGGGAGAGTGGGTAATACAAAATGGGATGAAATACCTAGACCATGGTCGCAAAGGAAGAGGGGATCGGACCGCAGCTCGACTGAGATAGTTGAAGGAGCAAGGAGAAAACGGGAGATAATATATACCTCCCCTAGTAAGCAGAGCCATGGACGGGAGGGCGGTGGGAAGGAGATGGCCACTACCCATGAGGGAGGTGGAAAGACTCCATCCAACCCTATGATTAGTGAAGGAGATATGTGTGATGGAGCACAGAGAAGGAATAAGAAAGAACTGCACCCTGACGTAGGAGACACACTCAGATCACAGCGTATTCAGCTGGGATCCATGACATGGTCTAGGAGCCGGATGCAGATACCTAGTGATTGCATATAAGCTTTCCCAACGATTGTCTTTTATACCCTGACGATGTCAAGAGGACGAAAGCTAGGTTCAGTAAATAAATTTTCTATATTTTATTCTCTTGGTGATCAACTATTTATATATATATGTGTGTGTGTGTGTGTGTGTGTGTGTGTGTGTGTGTGTGTCTTTGGTTATTTGGGTTTTCTCCCGTGTAAAATTGGAAGTATCTTGATGACGTTTCGACGAAGTCCCATTCGTCATCTTCAGGCTGGTGTTTTCGGCTTCGTGCTTCCAGGAACAAATATATATACATATATATACACATACATCATTCATTCATACATACATATATACATACATACATACATACATACATATATATATATATATATATATATATATATATATATATATATGTCTCTAATTATGTTAAAAATTCGAATCCTGGGTAATGCCATGTAGTAAAAACAAATACGAACACTAGGATAATATCAAACTAGGATTTGTTTAATAAAATCCTGAGCTTTCGTCAGCCAGCACTGCTGACATCATCAGAGCATAGAAACAAGTCAATGGGATGATGTCGGCAATGCTGACCGATGAAAGCTCAGCATTTTATTAAACAAATCCTAATTTGATATTATCTTGGTGTTCATATTTATTTGTTTTCAATATATATATAGGAGCATGTTTTGCAGGCAGACCTCACATACTGTGAACACTATAAATTCAAAATTTGTGGCTGACAAAGAGTTAGTGGGAAACTAGTATAGCTATTTCAGGCTCATTTGCCCTCATCATCTAGTCACATCCTTCAGGGATTCGAACCTGTTAGGCAGATATATGTGTGTGTGTGTGTATATATATATATATATATATATATATATATATATATATATATATATATATATATAGGTTTTCAGCCATTTTGTGAAGATGATTAAGGAGGAAGCAACATCAGCTTCCCTAGGAAAACTGAACTCAGCTACCAAAAATAGCCCTTCCATTGTCTGTTCCTTGGGTGCTCAAAGCCAATCCAGAGTTGGCCCAACAATTTTGGTGCCTTAAGCAGAGTAGACAACCCCCCTCCCAAGGCCACTAAAATCATGTCCTCTGAGCCTGGCGGCAATAATTATAATGTAGTAGCTGTAGGAATAACAATAAAACCCGGAGCCCTGCTGGTGCACTGGTTAGAATGCAGTATTTGCAGCAAACATTGCCCACAGCTGGGAGTTCAAGTTTGATGAGGCTCAAGGTTGACTCAGCCTTCCATCCTTCTGAGGTCAGTAAAATGAGAATCCAGATTTTGGGGGGCAGTATGCTAATGTAAACTGCTCTGAGAGTGCTGTTAAGCACTGTGAAGCAGTATATCAGTCTAAGCACTCTTGCTATTGTTATTGCTTAAACTATTGACAATTTGCAGCCTTGTGCAATTGACTTTAGAATTCTGAGAAGAATCAGCATCACTGATTCTGATTGCTGGAGCAAAATGTCACAACAACATATAAAAGTGAAGCACTTGACCCTGAATCAGCACTCCTTTTCATTTTAGCCATTTCATCTGTTTTGATGAAAATGTCTTCAGCATGTGCACAAGAGCAGCTGTGCACTTCAAGGCAACCATTGAAAGAGGAGCTTACTGGAAACTCAGTTAAAGGAAAGCACCCTTTGTGGGCTTCACCCAGGCCAAACCGATATATTCTCGGTTGCTTCTTGACTTTTTACTGGGGCTGTTCCATTTCCCTTTCTCAAAGAATAATGAATTATTGCTGAAGATATGAGGCTAATACAGGATACATGCCCAGAGTCATTATTCAGGGGTACTTTTCAAAAGTAAAGAAAAAGGAGGTGAAGAGTTGGGAACTAACTGGCTTAACTCAGCAAAATCTCAGCTTCTTCATAAATTAAAGCCTCTGGTTCCATCTTTGATCACAGCCACTTTAAAACCTCAGCTCTAGTGGTGAAGGAATTTCAAATACTGAAGGAACAGAGACATCCAATGTTTTAGGATATGTCATAAGCAGTGCAGATTAAATATACTCCCAGACTAGTGACATTTTGTGCTAATCAACGAAGTCCTGAGCAGATGGTATTTCATCCTTGATGCCATTATTTGTGAGTCTTTCCTTTTAGATAAGTACATTCTTCATGAGTTTTGACAAAACCTTTCAAAGTGAGCAGCAGCATCTTGATGTGATGTGACTGTTGAGAAAATAAACTTGGAGGGAAGAGAAGATCCTAAAGTAGAGTAGCTTGAATGTAATCAAAGCTACTCTAATGGATGTTAAGATTGACTCTGGAAGTGTAAAAACTGAATACATTTTGAATAGCTTGCTTTCCAATTAAAATTCTAAAAGCTACAATTTTAAGCTCACAGCAACCTCTGAAGTAGGTTGGATTTCAAACGAAGTGACAGTTGAGACTCCAAGAACCAAACTAGAGAGGAGCTAAACTTGAAGGGCCAGTACTATTTGTCTGCAGTGGTTGTGAGTGTATGTGTATCTATACGTGGGGTATGTGTGTGAGAGAGTATGTTACTACCATATAGGGAATTGGAGAGGAGAGATTTTTGTTTGGGTCCTGCAGAATTCTCAACCTGATACCTTCCTAACATGCTCAATCTCCACTTTCAGAATCACGAGGCAAAAAGAGGGAAGAGAGAAAACGTGGGCACTCAGCAATCAGTTCAGATAGTCCTCGGTTTATGACCACAATTGAGCCCAAAATTTCTGTTGCTAATTGGGACATTTGTTAAGTGAGTTTTGCCCCACTTTATGACTTTTCTTGCCACAATTGTTAAGAGAATCGTTACAGTTCTTAAGTTAGTAGCACGTTTGTTAAGTGAATCTGGCTTCCCCATTGACTTTGCTTGTCAGAAGGTTGCAAAAGGTGATCACATGACCCCAGGACAGTGCAATAGTCCTAGGTATGAACCAGTCACCAATCATCTGAATTTTGATCACATTACCATGGGGATACTGCTGTTAATGTTAAAAGCGGTCATAAATCGCTTTTTTCAGGGCCGCTGTAACTTTGAACGGTCACTAAATGAATTGTTGTAAGTTGAGGATTACCTGCATCTGCTTCCAAGGTTGGTATACCTCTGCTTTAAACACAGGGAGAACTCAACACTTGATTGGGGGATATGCATAATACTGTTGAAAAGATCATAAGATATTTTCAAAGTCATCTCATTAAGACATACTTCCCCAAATACCATTAAGTTATGAAAAGAAAAATCCATTTCAGTCATTTGAGCTTTGCTGGGATCAGCTCTCCTTGTAAAGAAAACCCCCAATGTTCCCTCAAGGTCCTCTTCTAAGTTTGTTGGCTAAAGAAGGATTCATCCAGAGATGAAATCAGCTGATCCAACTCAACTGCTCTCTTTCTTGAACAGAGCTGCATTATGAAATTTGAAGGCCAATTGCTTCCTTTTGAGCAGCAAAACCAGAGATGGATCTTCACTGAGCTAAGCAAGCATGTCTATCTTAAGGTTTCTTCTGGGTGTTCAGAAAATGATGCCTGCTATTTCTAAAGTGCTGAGAAGTGCAAGAAGGAGAGGGGAAGCTGGTATAAAGATAAGTGGGGAATATGGGCCTCAGTGTGCCATGCCCTCTTTCATCCAGAAAATCAGATTGTCTGCCCAGCAAGGGGGCAGGGATTTGGGAGGCTCTCTTTTGACAAATTGAATCTGAATCCAGCAGATGAAAGCCGTTATATATTTCCTTTGAGACGCTTAATGTTACACATTTGTCATTCAAGCAGTACAGGCTCAGCATCCTTAACTTATCAAAGCTTGAAAAGCGTGTATGGGTCGGTTTGTTTTTCTCTCAAGAGAACGATTTTGAAATAAGGTTGGAAATCATGCATTTCTCTGTGTAATGTTTTTAACCTGTTTATCTTAGTGGGGGAAGAGGACAAAAAAAAAACAATAATCTCACAGTAATCTCTCCTGTTTGCTTTTCTTTTCTTTCTTTTCTTTTTCTTTTTGGCAAAAGTCAACAGAGAGGTGGCTTGAATTCATTTTGTCCATTTCTTCCTTCCTGGAAGGCATTTGTTGCACAGCGAAAAAGATGGAGAGCCCCAGTAATACATGTGATTGGATAATTTGAGGAAGAAAAAAATTAAAGCACCCAGACCATTTCTGTCACATTCCTTTTGATGGTGAAAAACAATGCCACATTGTCCACAGAGAGAAGAATGCTTTGTTCTGCTTTAATCTCAGCGGAGCATCAGATTCTGGTCTGTGCTTTTTAATTACATAGTATGTTCTGTTGTGCATTGTTATTACGACGCTCAACTTGATGTACCCAGATGAGCTGCTATTAGACAACTGTCAGCATTGCAATGTCTGCCAAAATTATGCAGCCTCTACAAAACCACAGAACTCTGCTTGAGGAGTTCATTCCAATGCTCTTTAGTCGTCTCTCAAAGAGACTTTTGGCCCCAGAAAATTTGCCAAATAACAAGAAATCTAGCATGTGTGATTTGGAGTCTAGCTTTACATTAATAATATTTAGACACTAACATTGTTAGTGATAATCTGAACTTAAATCAGGCTTGTATGAGGAACATCATGAGTCATTTTTTGCTAACAACAAAATGTCCAAAAGAAGAGAAGAGGAGCCCTTTGGTTTAATTTTTTTTATTTCTCCCAACAACATCAATAGATGAGGACTTCCACTTTTGCGCAGTAGTGACCAGTTGCAGGCTTGTGGATTCTCCGCAGCCCCATGGCTAATTTCACTCTGCCTGGGAACCCTAAATGGCTCTAAGTCACCCCAGAGAGGCAACGAAGAAAGAAGGGTGCTCCAGCAATTCTGGAACAGTGGTGGCCATTCTGTTTGACTTGAGGAAAGCCTTCTAACCTGACAGAAGAAAAGCTGGCCATATTGCGTCGACCAGCCCAAGCTACTAGCAACTGAAGTCCAAAAGCACTAACCAGCATGTTTGAAATTGGGTGAGGAATTTGATCTTCTCTTTTCTATTCTACATTTAATTTCCTGGAAAAGAGCCCCAAGAAGCAAAACACCTCTGAAAGGGAAGGAGGGGAATTTTCACTCCACCCTTATACTAACGGAAGCAGCAAATTAATCTTTTTATGGAGGATCAAAATATATGGAAGTGAAATAAATATAAAACCTGAAATTTAAAACTTAAATCTGGATCAATCTAAAATTGTTTGAATGGTTAAGACTCTCATTTTAAAGATAATTGTTCATTTTGGAAATTGAAAAACAAATAGTTGCTGACACCTAGTGGTGGATGAAGACTATGACAGCTATGACTTTAATATAAGACTTGGCAAAATCTGGGAAAAGCTAATCTGTGTTTGTCATTTTCAAAGTTTTAACAACAAAGAACAGCTGTGACAAAAAAGACAATAATCTGGGCTGTAGACAAAGAGAGAATTATAAACTTCAGAAAAAAATCTTTTTTGAACTATTTGGATTACAAATATCTATTTAATTGGGACTCTAAAGCTAAAGCTATTTGCAAAGAAAAGAAAGGAAGAGATCCATCATGGATCAGAGACACATAGAAAGAACATGTCAAGAAAACATAAATGCTTCACAGGAGGAGATATATAGTATATTGCAACTAATTCAAACAACAATGACTTTAAACCACAAAGAAATCCAAAAAACTGTGAAAATATAAATTGAGACTAGGATTGAGAATAGAGATTTAAAAATGGAATTTAACAAAACAAGGAAACATGATTTAATCCTAGTGGAAAAAAAATTCACAAGAATTGGAAAAAACAACTTATCCCTTAAGACTACAAAATAAATCTGAGGACAAGAAAACAGATTGGATAAAATGGACTGTAGAAATGCCAGGAATATCGGAGAGAAAGGAAATGATAAGAGAAGTGGAGAGAAAGAAAAAGAAAAAGATTTTCAACAAATATGGAAAGGCAGAAGCCTCGTACAAAGACACTTCACCTGATTTACATTTACGAACATACAGAAAACTTTTTGATTCAGCAAAAAACATTGATTAAGAAAGATACTGGACAAAGGAAAAAGACTAAAGTGGAAACCAAGAAAATAGATGATGGGACTTACCAGAGAGAATACTTAAAAAAGAAACATTTGTTGGAATAGGGTTAAAGAAATAGAAAAGTTTTGGAATATACAGTATATGTCATTCTAAGAGGGATGAATTCCCTAAATAATATAGTATGCTTTTTTTCCTTTTTTTGTTCTCTTTCTTGATATGAGTAATATAAAAAAGTTGAAATGACTTAGATAAAGGAAATGTTTTAGATACCTAAACGTAATTGAATTTAAGAAAATTATAATGGATAAAAAATGTTTTAATCTAGAATTAAAGGACTAGATGACTAGATGTATTAAATGGAATGTTTAAAGATTAAATATATATTTTAATTATGGTTAAAAAGAATAAGAAATTTAGGAAATAAATATATAATAGCTTAGGAGGGATATATATTTTAAGTAGTATGTTATTTTTTATGTTTTTTTACTTTTGCTCTCCTTTCTTTTTTTCATTGTTTTATCTATTTCTTAAGAAATGTAAAAGTCTGAGATGGTTCATATGGAAAAATAAACTTACATTTTTAAATGTAATTAATTTTTGAGAAAATCTTAACCAGTAAGAATATCTAGAATTTGGTGGGAGAAACAAACTAAAATAAGGACTGTAACAGGATCTATGATAAAGCAACCACAATGATTGGATAGAGGATATTTCGGGAAAAGAGGAAATCAACTAAAATGATTATGTGGATTATGGACTATAGAAATCAATTGTTAATAATTGTTTTACATATGTAACCAAGACAACACACTGTTCACCAATTATTAAGTGATTTATGTTTTTTTAAAAAAAATCAATAAAATATATTACAAAAAAAAGAAAGACAGGAAGATGAAAGCAGGGTTGTTCCATCAAGATACTATCATGACCAGATACCTGTTTTATTTTACACCATCTCATAATAAAACACCTAATTAACAGCAAAAAAACTGTTTACCACCTTTATAGATCACAGTGCAGCTTTTGATTCTATAGACAAACATTTTATGGAAGAAACATTTTGTGGAACCCAGTCACTTACTTACCTTTAGTTTAAGGCCCTCTACTCAAACATCCATTTGAAAGTCCATACAAATCTAAATGGTTCTCTCAGAGTATACCGACCCATAATAGTGTTAGACAGAGAAGTATTCTAGCACCAGTGCTTTTTAAGCCTCTATGTAAATTATATTTCAGGATTCCTATATGCTTCAGACACTCATATGCCAAATATCCATGATAAATTTATTATTATCCTTTTATATGCTGATGATATGGTTCTAATGGCACATTCTCAAAATAGGTCAGAGATGATTCTTGTGAAAGTCAAATACCTACTGCGTTCTTAATTTTTTAAACATCAATAAAACCAAATCTAAAGTGATGATATTTAGCAAAGGAAGCATGGAATATAACTGGTAGATAAATGGGGAGCTTATTGAACAAGTGAATTCTTTTACTTACTGCCTAACACAGGTTTGTGGGTAAATCATTTTAAAAGAAGCTCAAGAAATACTAAAATATAAACTATTTAGTTCTAATCACCATGTACCTTTAACCCTATACTGAAAGTATTCAGGGCAAAAAACAGTTCCAGTGCTGATCTATGGTGCAGAATGTGAAACCTTACAAAAGCTATCTAACGTCAACACGTTCAGACCTTTTTTTTTTTTTTTTTTACAAAGCATACTGGAAACTGATAACAAGCCATTAGCCTCTGCAGTCAGAGCAGAAGCAGGTATACATTCTATACGTAGCCAATCAATAATTAAAGTTTCTACATACTGGCAGATGATCCATTTGGTGAGCCTTAGCAGACTTTCCCAAAATATTTTTATCAAAACAGATAAGTATGGTTCAGACCAATACATGGCTAAGCTGATTTATCAAAGTTATTTCTCAGCATGGGGTTTCCATCCACTATTTACTCTCAACTGCCTCCTGGGCAAGGGAAATTTTTTAAAGAGAGAGACCTAGATATCAGTGCTCAAACTGACAGGGACTTATTGCCAAAAGAAAAAAAAAATCTTTAAGTTGGTTGCCTAAGAACAAAACTATTTTTCAATTTGAAAAATACCTAATTTGACACAAATCTCAAGGAGGGCTTGCTCTAGAGGAGGGGTAGGCAACCTCGGCTCTTTTATGACTCATGGACTTCAACTCCCAGAATTCCTAAGTCAGCTATGCTGAGGGGAAAGGCAGAGGTTTCCAAGCTGAGCCATGCTGACCCAGGAATTCTGGGAGTTGAAGTCCATGAGTCATAAAAGAGCCGAGGTTGCCTACCCCTGCTCTAGACCAAAGTTTGAGTTGTTGGATTCTATGGCTAAATATGGGCACTTCTACCATCCGACATCATGAGAGGAAGTTTACATGTGGTGATATTGCTCATGTTTTATTAGATTGTCAACTACATGGCCTCCTTAGACTTAGATATTTAGCACCCCTACTTGAAAGAACAGCCCACTAGCATCTGAATCACAGATTTCCCTATTTCCTCCTGGGCTCTAATGTGTGCATTGTGAGCAGAACTGCTAACTTTATAGTTAAGGCAATTGAACTAAAAACCATTGTATGGAATAGTTCGGGCTATCTTCTAAAGATGTATTTATCTGAATGTTGATACTTTGTATTTACCACCTATTTATTTTATTACCGTATTTTATTTATTTTACCCCAGAGTTAGACTTTCGTTTTACTATTTTTTATTTGGTCATAAGACAAATTAATAAACTATCTAGTGTCTACCCTATGACACAAACCCCATCCCTTTCGTACCTGTGTCATGTTGACCCATCCATGCATAAAATAGATGGAATTATAGCAGACCTCTGCTTCCATCATTTGGACAAAAGCGGAAAGCTTATAAAGGCACCCATTACTTACTCTTTCCAAATATGATATTCCAGGCAGTAGCCGTCTCACCTACGTTATTGTGAGAGAAATCCAATTGATAATGAGCTCCCCTTGAACTCACGCAAAACCAGACTGAGTTTGAACACATGGTTAAAACTGCTGGACTAGTCAACTCTCACACATACCCCCCCCTTTAGCCTGCATTAAGGAATATGTTTAGCTCCTATTTTCCCAATTGGAAGGAAGAGGTACAAGGCCTGTGCACTGTAAGTAAGGACAGCTTTGTTTGTCAGTTCTGTGCCTGGGACAGGTGAGAGAATGCCAGTGGAGACAGCAAATTCAATACAATACCAAAAATGTATATGTGTCAGTCATCATCAGATTCTCTCTTGGACTAAATTATTTACACTCGGCTGCTCAGGGCTGTATCCACACTGTTTTGTTGTGTTTGCATTATTTACTGTAATATTATATAGTTTTCTAATTACGCTTTATGCTTCTTTGGCCCATTTCATAGAAAACAAAACAAATTATTAATGTAAGTTAAGTGATATAAACATGTGATAAACGGTACAACGAGAAAGCCAAAAATAAAGCTTGGGAACTGCCTGGAGATCACCTCAAAAGATGCCAACTTTTGCCTTGTTTATTGTATTTATTCATCACATTTCTACATCCCCCATCTCAACTAAGTGACTCTTCTTATGCCAAAGGAACACAACTCAATACATTAGGATTGAAAGCTGCTTCCAAAAGCTTTGGGCAGAATGAATCAACATTTGTACAAAAAGGATAGGAAGAATTGGAGAGGAAAATATTAAGGAGCAGGGAAACCACAAAGCTGACAGATTGGTCCATCTACTATATCCTTCCTTCCTTCCTTCCTTCCTTCCTTCCTTCCTTCCTTCCTTCCTTCCTTCCTTCCTTCCTTCCTTCCTTCCTTCCACCAGATACAAAGTTAAGATTATAAAAGAACTAAGAAAATCAAGCTGCTGTTGATTCTGAAACAAACACTGGGGCATAAACCTGAGCTTGCCTATTCAGAGAATGTAATGCTGGTGTCCAAGATTGCCCTTAAAAGGGTCATCACAATTGTGAAAGTTCTTGGATGGACAATGAAATCATACAGGCGAGTAAATACAGATAGAGTATGCAGTACAACAGCTGCTCTTTGATTTTTTTCCCCTTGGTAAGCTAATAATCTAGACCAACTCCATTTGTCCCCATATCACAAAGGCCTACACAATGAAGCACCTTTCAGCCACCTAGTGCAGGGCAATCAGTGCTCTCTGACCCAAGAATTTACATCTCACTTAGGTATCCCAAAGGTACTTTTTCACAAAGCAACTGGACTTTCTTATTTTTCTTTGAAAATGTTTCACTTCTCATCCAAGAAGCTTCTTCAGCTCTTTGCTTCTTGGATGTGAAGCAAAACGACTTCGAAGAAAAACAAGAAAGTCCAGTTGCCTTGTGAAAAAGTACCTTCAGGATAACTATGACCTGGATGACTGAAAATCCCCATAGATATCTCACTTAGGTGTGACTTCAGTGTTTCAATGAAATAGCTAGCTTTCACCAAGAGCAAGGTGAGCTAAAGTTTATGCCTATTAATCCCAGTACGCTCTGTTTATTTAGCTGTGACAATTTAATTAAAGCAGATCAAATGCGGGAGATTTTCTTCCCTTTAACCTTGAGCCTTAACACAAAGACAAAGAGGCAGCATGCAGGAGGTAGATGAAAACAACTTGGAACAAAAGCCAAAAAGCCAACGGCAGAAGAAGGAAAAAAGAATTCAAGCTTAGCAACACAAACTGTATATCAACATTCCTAAACAAGGGGTGAGAGAAAAAGTACCAAATGCTATCTGGAGAAAGCTAGAGATAGAAAAGAAGGAACACCAGAAAGTCCTCTGCTCCCTCAAATCTACAGCAACATAATATGGCTTCACTTTGGGCAGTTATGCATTGTTACAAAATTGTACTCTTCTTTCACTTGTCCCCAGGCTAAGAAACATTCCCTTCCGGAATGGGACTGGAGGCACACTACAAGTCCTTTTTAGCAAGAAAGTTGTTCAAAGTAAAAGTTGCTCTACCGAGGTGAGAAAGGTGAATTTTTCCAGAACATAAAACTAATAACTGTGAACCTCCTCTGCACATCCTGGAGTTGTTAGAGGTGCAGAGGCAGTCTCTGCTTTCAGCAATGGTAACCCTAATTTCTCTCCTGGGCTTGCTATGTAAATAACCATCAGATGTGCTCTGTAACTTCTCTGCTTTTATGATACACCTTTTACCAGTTTTTTTTTTTAAAAAAAAAAACATGCCAACCTTTTTTGTGCCTCTGCTTCCGACAGTGACTTAGAGCCTTAATATTGGATAGCGGCAGGCATGATTTCAATCAGAGGCTGGGTCAAGAAGGCCACACCCAGGGGAGCCAACTTTGCTTACTCTACCATTTATCTTAGCTGCTGCAAACAGTTCTGGGATGTATCAAATCCCTTTATGCATCTGTCACTCACACTCTGGAGCCATTGGGCCAGCTTTAGCAATTCTGAAGCAGGGAAGCCAGAGGCTGCACTTTAAGGACAGAGAAAAGCTGCACAGAACAAACAGTAGCAATGCTGACTGCATACTGGAGCTGAAATACAGCTGTGCTCAAGATTTCATATAATTTGGGGAAAAGGAGAAATTACTCTAATTCAATAGGCATCCTCTGAAACTCTTGGGAGCAACTTCCAGGGCCCTTTTAAAACTGACACTGAATCACTTAGTTTTACAGGTGTGTGTGGGGGGGGGAATAGACATATGAGGAGTGATCACATTAAATGGATTTAATTGATTGGCTTCTAAGTTAATTCCAATGTAGTTTTTGTCACTGTGCTGTCCGTTTGTTAGAGGGCAGCTCTGGAGAAGCTACTCAGAGGTAAAATACAGCTCTTGGATGGAAAAGTGTTATACCAACCTGTAGAAACAAAATGGAATAAATTAAATCCCTCCATTATTTGCAGATGACCAAGTCATGTACAAGGAAACAACAACCATAAATTCAGCAACTTGTGCAAAGTGTGTGTGGGGGGGGGTGTTAGAAAAAAAAATCAGATTTTTACAATGACCACTCGCAGTGTTTCTCAACTTTGATAATTTTAAGGCATGTGGACTTCAACTCCCAGAATTCCACAGCCAGCATTGCTGACTGTGGAATTCTGGGAGTTGAAGTCCACATGCCTTAAAATTGTCAAGGTTGAGAAACACTGACCAGGGGTTTTTTAATTGCTATTTAGAAAACATATACATAAGTGCAATGATGTAATGCTCTGCCATGTGAGTTATTCTCTGTTTGTGAGGTGTAGAGACTTTATTCCACAACAATCCCAATCCTAAACTAATAAGCAATAGAGTTCAGCATTCTTCCACTTGCTTGTATCAACTGGGTGTTGGGTACTGTTCTACTTCTACTTAGTCCCCATATTAAAGAACCAGGAGGAGAAGATGGCTATGCAAGATTTTTTTTTTCCAATGGTCCCACTGGATCAGCCCTTTTGCTTCTCCTAGCTGGCAGCCAGAGGATACTTAAAAGCAGGAGATGGAGTGGTAATTCCTTCTGGCCCCTGTTCCTTTCAAACAATGTTTGGAGACATGCCACTTCTAGCTCCTTATTAAACTTGTCCTTCATGAACTATCCTAGGAGTCATTGCTGAGAGTCCCTTGAGATTGCAGAGGGATGAAAAATCTGAATGGATGGATGAATAAATCAGAATCAGAATAGAGCTGGAAGGCATCCAGGTTAGTAAGCATGTCTTATAGTAATGATTTCTGCAATCCAGGGCTGACATCAAGGGCCCCCAATTTCAGGGATCTCCCTGGGTCCCTTTTTAAAAAGTGGCTGTCTTTCAATTCTCTGGCACTGAACTTACTTGAAGGGGGCTTGGGGGCCAGTTGTTCTGGAACATTTGCTTTATTTCTTGTGGCTTCAATTTGCTTTAATTGTTCTGATTCTTTTGGAGACAAAAACTGATACACAGGGAAAAAAAGAAAAGAATCCCTGTCCCATAGCAAAAGCAGAGAAAAGTCATTCAGTTTCTTTGCAGTCTCCATATTACAATATTCTTAGGATACCTTTCACTCCTTTATTGTCTGATGGCCCAACTACTTTCCTGGCTGGTTTTTTGCTTTGATGATATTTATATTTTGATTGTGCCCTTGAAACTTTTGGTTACATTGCTCCTCAGTTGTGCGTTCTTTACTATCATCTTGTACTTTTTCTGCCAGTTTGTGCTCTGTTTTGTTCTCCCACTTTATATTATACAGCTTCCTGAATGATATTTGAGAGAAGTAAAAGTAAAGGTAAAAGTTTCCCCTGTCCAGTCATGTCTGACCCTAGGGGTCAATGGTCATCTTCGTTTCTTGGTAAAGAGAGCCAGTATTCATCTAAAGACATTTTCTGTGGCCATGTAGCCAGCTTGATTATATGCCAAAGGTGCATGGAAAACTGTTAACTTCCCACCAAAGTGGTACTATTTATCTACTCGCATCTGCATGCTTTTAAACTGCTAGGTAGGCAGGAGCTGGTGCAGAAAAGGAAGCTCACCCCGTCATACGGCGCTCGGGTCTTGTACTTGGGCTGTCAACTTTCAAGCTGACAACTCAGCATCTTTAACTGCTGAGCCATCATGTCCCCAACCCTCAAGAGACCTACCGGTGTCTTTTTGGTTATGGTTAATTCTTTCTCACATTGTGGGAAAGACTTTTGTTGAACTTGAATTACTATGATTTTAAGTACTCTCTAGGCCAGACATGTCAAACTCGCAGCGTCACATGATGTTGCGCAACATATCAGGACAGTTTTGCCATTATCGGCAATGGGGTGGGTGCAGCTTCTGCATGACGCATCCGGCCCACGGGCCGGCAGTTTGACACCCTGCTCTAGGCATTATGACATGGTTTGGCCCTCTTGGTTTTTTCCATTTTGGTATCTTTTTCACCAATCCTTCATTTTTTTCCCCCGATGTTTCCTTTTTATAGTAAGAAGCTGACTATTTCTCACTTGTATGTTTTACAGCATTTACATCTTGCATGAAGTCATGATCACCATTTGGGATTAAACCGAGGCTTGCTTCTCCTTTGGCCAATTCCATGACTCATTCTTCTAAGACACTTTTTCTAAGGCCCTCCTAATATCCTATTAGCCTGATATTCTTTGGCTTCTGATTAAGATCTTCCTTTGCGTCTTAGCTATTTGAGCATTAGCAGTAGCAGTAGCATTATCCCAGATGCAAGGAGAGTCATGTTAAGTACCATTCTATTCACGTTTCCACAACCTGAAAATGGTGGGGGGAGCCCGCTTACTCTTCTCATCATACAGTCTGAAAGCAACTCCTGTTCTTAATCATTCTTCTCAGTTGAAGTGATTGGTAGTGACAGAGTAGAATTAGGGGGTTTAAATGGTTTACTCTCAAACCTTTGCATTTCACCATTAGAGGCATTGGCATACCAAAACATTGGAAAGGGTTGACAGATTCAGTTCAGCATGGTTGCCTACTGTTTTTCAAATTGATTGTTCACCATTACAAGCCAATTACTTCTTAGATATCTCCTTTTCATCTACTTAAAGCTAGGCACTTAGTTAGAACAAGTAAATTTCCATTTTGTTGCACCAGTTATTATCTCAATCTGGTTGCATGGTACTTTACAATTAAGTTCATTCAGCAAGCCATATTAAAGTTTATTAAGGTTTATGTTAAGAGAATATAAATATGTCTTTAGTTTTCAACATATTTACAAGGTCCCTTGATAGTGAATTTTTAAGGTAGTTCATAGTAAGAAAGCTGCATTAACAAAACAGAGGTGTGAAAGCACTGTAGATCTTAATTTCAAATGGAAGTCAGTGTTAGAGAAAGATTATCATTCAAAAAAGTACTGGAGGTTCTTAAGATTTTACTGTATACATTTGAAATATGTACAATAAACATCCATTGGACTACATATAACCTGCCCTATACACATAGAATTAGAGAACACATACACTTAATGTATTTGTACCACCTTGTTGCAATTGTATTTATACAACCTTCATAGCTTTATAGCAATCTTTCTTTGGGGTGATACATAGTATCTTTCTTCCCAATTTATTCCCAGGACAATTCTTTCAAAGAAATATTACACTTGATCTTAGCCAAAAGGCTGAGAAGCAATAGTTACTTTTCCCATCTAAAAAAGAATTCAGATGTCTGTCTGTCTATCTGTCTGTCTGTCTGTCTGTCTGTCATCTATTATCATCTATCTATATCAATCTAATACATTATGTTTTCCCAATAACAATATTTGAGCAATATTTAATCCAAATCACAAAATTTAATCAAATCAGTTTTATTCTGAACTTTTTAAATGTAGATTTTCCTGTTTTCAAGACTGTATTAGCGAGCACAATGCAGTTTAAGATAAGCATCTTTACAGTGTAGTCAATTTGATGAAAAGGATAAATATACTGTATACTTAAACGTTTCCATTGAAAAGAATGGATATCCATGGCTGGAATGGAGGAAATGACAAAATGTGCACAGTGATATCATGGCATCATCTTTTGCATTACAATGTTACACACCTGTCATGACACATTGTATCTTTGTTGAAAGCAGTATGATGAAAAGACTACATAACATACAGTGCCTTGAGTAGGAAATGGATACATTTTCATTGTTTTTCATTTTCCTTTTTTTTAGACATTAGAGATTGCACAAAAATGCTCATATACTTTTGTTCACTTTTACTATATAATGCATTTTTGTGTGGTTATAATATCACACACCTATTCAGCAATGCCAACTGCAGTGCACATTTCTAAAACAGGATGGTTGATGTACAAGTTCAAGGCATGAAACAGAGTTCAGTCTATGTAAGTAACCTGGCTGAACAAAGGTCTCATCTGTTCCTAATTTAAATATGGAATGGTAATTGGGTTGCTGTACTGTAACCAAAGTATAATCATTTGTAGACGATTGTATGCTGCTAATGAGCATACAATTTAATTACTTTTCTGTTGATATTATTTTTCCATAATTTCAGTTGGCATTCTCATTTAAGTTTTAAACATGAAGGTCCTCACATTTTCTAACTTGCTACAGTGCCTATGCTATCTAGGAGTTATCTAAGGGAGTTATCTAGGAGTAATAATAACAATAACAATATCTAGGAGTTATCTAACAGAGACATGTGTGCACTACTGAACTGATAGTAAATATATGCTTAGGAGTGTCCACAAAGTAAAGTAAAAATAGTCAAGATGGCAGCCATCGGGATGAAATAGAAGCTACACCTGTTTTTTATGGGCATTGCACACATCAAGTGGGATGCCATACTCCATAGATACCCTGCATAATATGCAGGATTAATATTGTACAGATATAAAATCTAGGCACCACCCCAACTTATTAATGACCAATAGAAAGATTTATTACTTGGAGGAATCTTCACAGACAAAGCTGTATTCAGATTCATTCATTCATTCATTCATTGAAAAGATGAATGCCCTTAACCTTCTATGTAGCTTTTTGTACAGTGAGCACAGCATTAGTGAAATCTAACTTCAACTGTTTTCCTTTTGGAGAAAGGTATACAGGTAATCCTTAACTTACCACCCTTGGTTTAGTGACCATTCGAAGTTACAACAGTACTGAAAAAAGTGACATGGCTGTTTTTCATGCTTACAATGATTGAAGCATCCCAATGGTCACGTGATCGAAATTCAGATACTTGGCAACTGATTCATATTTATGACCATTTTAGTGTCTCGGGGCCATGTGATCCCCTTTTGTGACCTACTGACAAGCAAAGTGAATGGGGAAGCCACATTCACTTAACAACCATGTTACTAACTTAACAGATGCAGTGGTTCACTTAACAACTGTGGCAACAAAGGTTGTAAAATGGGGCAAAACTCACTTAACAAATGTCTCACTTAGCAACAGAAATCTTGGATTCACTTGTGGTTATACGTGGGGGACTACATGTCATTATAGAAGTTTTGTAGCTAAAGAAGGGCACAGAAGAAGGGAAAAAAAACCAGTGAAATAAATCAGAGAGAAATACAGGGGGAAAGAAATGCAATCCAACATTTTGCAATCAAATGATGAAAACCAAGAGAAAGAAAGAGAGATCTAAACAACATGGCAGGATACAATGGTATTAAACAGCAAAAGGAGAGTTATATTTTCCAGAAAAAGATTTTTTTTTAAAAAAAAAATACTAACTTTTTAGTTTTGCAAAAAAAATGACTTTTTTTTAAAAGTCAGCATTAGGGAAAACATTTAAAAAAATGAGAATAAAGGAAACATATTGACATACAGAACTTTATTTGCTTAAAAGATAAACCCTAATGTCAGCATTCAATATCCACAAAATCTAGCAATTTGATTTTTTTTATTATATACGCTGCACAAATTTGCTACTGTTCTAATTGAGCACCCATGTAAATAAATTATTTCCTCCCTTTACCTGAAAATCATCCATGTCTATTTTCTTATAGGAAAAAAAAAATTAAGAGCTACTCATTCAAGATTGTTCGACTAAATCAGTAGTTCTCAACCTGTGGGTCGGGACCCCATTTGGGGTCGAACGACCATTTCATGGGGGTCGCCAAACAATGCAGTCCACCATTTTTTTCCCCTTTTCCTTAGCTGTGCTACTCCCTTTTATTCTATTGGCTTTTGAAAGCCAATAGAATAGACTCTCTTGAATAGAGTCTAATTCTATTGGCTTTCAAAAGCCAATAGGAATTGTCCAGGCTGTCTCTGCCCTGCTGAGCCCACCAAAAGTCCCATTCTGCAAACGGTGCTGCACCAGTTGAGTAGTCCTCGACTTACGACTGGTTGAGTAGTCCTCGACTTACGACCGGTTGGGGGGTCGCGGCATTAAAAAGGTTGAGAACCACTGGACTAAATATATGTAAAGATTCCATTAAATATGATAAGAGTTTAAGTAAAAGCAATTATTGTATTGTATCTTCACTACATTTGATATTGTTAAACTCCAGTCCAATTCTCCACTCCAGGTGTACTTCTTGGGATTTCTTCCCCTGTATTATATTCAGGTTCCATCATCTTTTATATGTTCTTCACCTTAGATCTGTGACCACAGTTAAGCTGGAGAAATGATTTTGCTCTCCCTTTATTCTCATTATTTTTTTAAAAAACCCATCAAACAAATTCTGTTAATCTGCTTATTTCTACACAATTTGCTCAATACCTCAATTTACCATTCTTGTGTGGCAAAATTAACGGAGATGTTTTGTTGGGATCAGTTTCAATGGTGGGAAATGAAGAGCGATAACTAATTTGGTCTACTTAGTACTTCTATTTGTAGCTAAATCAATAGCTTCCTCATCCATAGATAAGAAGGAAAGGATTTTTTGTATTGTTCAAACAAAAACAAATACTAGAAACAGGAGTTAAGTTTTCTGCTTTCACTGAAACTTTCAGTGAATCATATATAGGCAGCTGAAAGTTACTAAGAAAGGTGCACAATTGCACACATGCTTAATCAATAAAAACTGTACCCACACAACAAAAACATTGGTCTGCTCTTTAACAAAGAGCAAACTGTAAGCACCAGGCTTCAGTAGAGTATGGTTGCAGAACTCAAATGAACATCTAACATTTTAGAACTCTCTTAGAAATCAACTCCTTTTTAAGCACCAATTCCTCTATTACAACAGAAAATACAGTATATTGTACCTTTAAAATTAATATTGGCATAGCCAACTGAATGGGTTAATCTGTGTCAGTATTTGGGTGTTCATTTTGTAATATGTACATATGTACAGTATATGCGGAGATCCCCAAATCCAGCAAGGGACACATCGTATCCTAGGAAATCTGAAACTAAATATCTGTTTGAGAAAATAGTCATCACAATCTGAAGAATGGCCTCCTTCAAAGGAAGTTGTTGTTGTTGTTGTTGCTCTTCTGGCAGAAAAGATGCTCATATTCATAGGGTTTGACTTTGATTTTCATTGGTTATTTTTAAAGCCTCTTCATGTGTTGGTTGACTAGGTAAGGAAGTGGTTAAGAAAAAAAAAAAACCAACCCTTTCTATATTTGAGGGCAGATCCTATTTACAGAGTAGTGAATTCTTTTCCTGAGAGGAAAATAGTTTTCTTATTTTAAATGCCCCTACCTTTTCCTCCAAATATATTACCAAAAACATGTTTAAGGTGCTCACAACATAGTTCCTTCATAACTATTTTTTTTCTATGCTATTCTTTGCAATTGACATTGCTGATTGTTAAAGGGAAAGTTTGCAAATATTGATGACATTAAAAAGTGATGTAATTTTGAGCCAGAGGCATGAAAACCTACTCCAGCACTTACTTACTATTCAACTGCCCATTACTATATTGACATGTTCATTAAATGTTTGGGCTCTCTAGAACTAAACTTTGATTTATTAATTAGAGTAGTATTATATGCCCACAATTTCAGAGTGATCCCCTTTCACTTTAGCTTCATTTTCCTTTTTAACATTTAATCTAATTTTTACCTGTTGCACACTATAACTCTACTCATTGACCTTGTACATAATTATTTTATGTGGCATTTTATGAGCCACTTTGCTGTAGTTATGTCTGAATTATGTTCTCAAATTCTTGCATCTGTTCCATTTGTTTCCTCAGAGTGCAAGGTGTTATATCCATTTATTTTAAGGCAATGACTATGCTCAGGAAAATCATAATTTTTCAGTAACACTTTCAATTCTGCAACCAATTAACCTTACTATGGAAAGACAGATGAGCTGCTTCTGTTAAAAACTTGAAAGTGAACTTTAATATCCAAATGCAATTTTCAGCAGGGCTGATATTCGGCATTTGGAGTAAGTATCACGAGTGGCATCAAAAATTAAAGACTATGGTGGATGTTAGTAGTAACAAAACCTTCATTGAACAGAAAAGCAAACTGAAGAAACAAAAAAACAAGCTACTTGCCAGGGATAAATGCAAAATAAAGACAAAGTCCCAGTTCTGAATCCTAAATATATTATTTTCAATTCAAAGCTCTCCATACATTCAGGATCACTTGCCGGTTCTGTTCTTCCTTTCAGCTGCAAAATCTAGGACAAGATTTACTTATCCTAGACATTCATTTCTTTTTTTGGCCTTCAGGATACATTCTAATTTAGTCTATTGCACATTAATATGTCCACACAGTATTGTTCAACTGTGAGTCGATGCATATTTGTACAAATAAAGTATAACTCAAGGGAGTTATTCAGACAACTACAATCCCCACTAGCCCCAATCAATATAGTCCAGGATCTTAAAAATGCAAAACATTTGGAAATTTATAAATACCCCATCTTATTATAAGTTGTAAATACCAGATATCAGCTTTAATACTGGGGGAGAATATAGTATTCATTCAATTGTAATACAACTGTAATTAAGTAGTACAGAATGTACTATTTGCAAACTTTGATTGATCATTTCTAACAACTTTATAGATAGACTCCTCCAGGATTATCTCTAACAACTTTATAGATAGACTCCTCCAGGATTATCGGGCCTGACTTTCTTTCTTTCTTTCTTTCTTTCTTTCTTTCTTTCTTTCTTTCTTTCTTTCTTTCTTTCTTTCTTTCGGGTTTTTTTTGGGGGGGGGGCTACTTATAGTATTCTAAGGAGTCTTCTTGAACACCAAAGCTCAGAAGCATTAACTTTTCATCCTCCTTCTTCAAAGTGTGGAACAACCTGCCTCCAGAAGCTGTGAATGCTCCAACACTGGAAGTCTTTAAGAAGAGATTGGACAGCCATTTGTCTGAAATGGTATAGGGTTTCCTGCCTGGGCAGGGGGTTGGACTAGATGATCTCCAAGGTCCCCTCCAACTTTATTATTATTATTATTATTATTACTGATCATTGCACAGTCAGCCAGATGTTCAGACTGGATTTGGCATTTTGTCTATCTATCGAGTCCTTACCCAGGACATTATTATTATTATTATTATTATTATTATTATTATTATTATTATTATTATTATTATTAAAGTCCAGCTTTTACTTCCACAGCATGTTACAGGGAAAATCATTGCTATAAGTATATGGATGCATAATGACTGTCTGAATGTTCCCCCCCCCCAAGACTTTCTCAGTCTTGGGGGGGGGGAAATTAGCAGGTGCTAATTTATGCCTTATTTCTTAACAGCTAGTTCCTTTATACTTTATAGTCAATCCTAAAAGGCCGAAGTTATCCATCATTTCAATAACTTCATTGTCAATTCTAAGCCTAGTTGCTGAATCTCTTGTCATTCATTTGGATTTCTTTATATTTAGCCTTAGTCACACCTCATTTTTTTATTATGCTAGTTGACTTTCATTACTAGAGGTTGCAGTTCATTTGCATGTTCAGATATAAGATTAGTGTCATTAGCATAATAAACCTTATGATATTTCTTCCTCTAATTTCAAAGCCACATTCATCTTCTTCCAATCTTGGCTCCCTGACTGTAGGTTCAGGAAATAAATTTAATAAGCAAAGAAAGAATACATAGCCATGTCTCACTCTTTTGCAAGCTGCAGCTAATCATGTTTTACCGTGATCTGTCTAGACTGGGGCTTCCTCTCCTATAAATAAGCTTTTCCTTTTCTGCATGGCAGCATCAGCAACTAAATCTTCTAAAGGTTTTGACCAAGTGACATTAAAAACATATTTCTGCACTTAACTTCATTTCCTCAATAAAATTATTTTTAAAAAGAGATATGCATGTTTGTAACACAAGTTTCAAAAACTTCCCCCCCCCCATATCTATTTTTGGACACTACTATCTGTGCTACAGACTCTTTTCTGGCAAATCTCTGAAATCTACTTCAACTATGGATTTTACTCAGAGATCCTGACTTATCAGATGGGCCATGAGTCAAAAACTAGGAAGTAGATACTAGGATAAACTAGACGTTAGGACTAAGGCTAGTAAGAACTATTTAAATCAAAGTCATACTCAAAGAATAATTGAATTATAAAGACATTCCAGTGCTTTGGAAGATGTGAATATTCAAATAAGGTTCAGCTGGACAATGATTTTTTGTATCCTTATCTTTTTTGGGGGAGCATTCATTGGGCACATAAAGTTAAAAATCTTTGGTATTATTTTGGTATTATTATTTGGTATTCCAGGTGTATGCACTCTGGAATCAAGTTGCTATATGTATAGTTATGGGAACATGCAACGTTTTCAAATTTGCACAGCTGAAGAAATCCTGTTCACTATATTCTTTTATTTCATGACTGCAGTCGCCATCCCTGTGAATTTCTGAGTCTAGGAACATAAGATTGGTGCAATTTTGGGTTCTCTACTTATTTGCACTGCATTGCACTTGTTGACATAACTTAATTTTTTTTACTTTATTTCAGACAAGAATGTCAGGCATATTTTGAAAGGAAGATAGTAGGGTATACATACCCAGTATTTATTTTGAAGGCTAACACCCATACTTAAATCTCCTTGGTCAAGGTGGTTCCCAAATCCATCTGTGTACAGGAAATGTTTATCTTTTATCTTCCATTGCAGCTGTTTGGTGTCTCTGAACAGCTTAAGAATATCCTAAATAAAAGGCAGAGGGGAACATGAGAAAATCATAAAAACAAATATGCAGAAATAGAAATGAAAAGTTTCTGGAGTTATCTGCTGCTTCCTCATTATAGCCTATGAAGAAAAAATTTTTTTTCTCCATACAATAATATATCTTTCTTGTGTGTGATCCTTCAAATAAGCAGAAATTTTGCCATTTCTGCAAAGTTAGAAACTTTAAATATCCATTCTTCTAAAGTAGGCAACAAATCCTTCTTCCAATATGAGCCTACTAATAACCTTGCTGCAGTTAATAAATTCAGCATTAAAGTAGTTTCTTTGTCATTTAAATCGACAAAAATAGATTGGATAGATTATATTCAGAAAAAATATGGGACTATAAATTTTCATTTACTTTATGAGTAAATTTTATAGTAACTGTTGTAGAGATTTGTTTATATGACTTAATTTAAGGGGAGTTAAAGGTTAAGTATGATTTTTTTTTCTTTTCTTTTTCTTTTTTCTATTATTGTTAACTTTCTTATTAATAACCCTGTACTCTGCTCTGGGAAGCGAGGGTGGGAGGGTTGAGGGTGGGTGGGTGGGTGAGTGGGTGCGTAATGACAATATAGTCATGGTATTTTTTAGAGAGGTGCTGCTTGGGCATTTCCCCTATGCTGCGTTCATGTGTGTGAGAGGGAGGAGAGGGGAGGAAGGAGCAGGGAGGAAGTAGGATGGTTAGAGGAGAAGGGGAGGGGAAGAGAGTAGGAGGGGAGGAGAGAAAGAGGAGGGAAGGATTAGAGAGGGTGGACGTGGCCTGGGGGGAATGGGCAGGCGGTACCAATGGTTAGGAATTTATTTTATCTTGTGAATTGAATTGTATTTTGTATGAATAAATGGAAAATAAAAAACTTTTTATTATAAAAAAAGAAATTTTTTTTAAAAAAATCACAAACTAAGATCAATTGACGTGCCATGCATGAAAAACTGAATCACAAACTCAATTTTTTTCATATTGTTTTGAATGTTGAAATTGCAATTTAAATCAAATCAAAGATAGTATACTACTTAAAATTCATATCCCTCTTAGACTAATGTACATTTATATCCATAATTTTTCTCTTCTTTTTAACCATATTCAAACATATGTTTAATCTTTAAGTGTTCCATTTAATAAATCCAATTATCTAATCTTTTGGATCTAATCAAAACATTTTTATCCATTCACAGTTTTCTCAAAATCAATTTCACTTAAGTATCTAACACATTTCCTTTATATGAACCATCCCAATATTTTTATATTTCTCATGTCAAAAAACAAAACACAAAGGAAAAAAAGAAAGAAGAAATACTATATTAGTTGAGGAGCTCATCCCTCTTAAACTAAAATTCATTTATATCCAACATCTTTCTATTTCTTTAACCGTATTCAAACAGATGTTTAATTTTCAAATATTCCTTCTGATAGATCCCATCATATAATTTCTTGATTCTCCCTTTAGTCTTTTTTTTTTTTGCCAAACATCTTTCCTGATCAATATGTTTCTCTGAATCAAAAAGTCTTCCCATAGTCTTATGGATGTTGTTGTAAGTACAAACGGCAAATCAAGTGAGATGTTTTTATAGGAAGGTTTTGCCCTTTCATATTCATTGATTTTTTTCCCCCTTTCTTTCTCTCTTTCTTTCTCTTATCATTTTTTGTCTCTTAGGTTCTGTAAACCATTTTGTCAAATCTTTCTTCTTGTCCTCAGACTTATTTTGTGATCTTAGAGTATAAGTTATCTTTTCAATGCCCATTATTTCCTGTAAGCTTTTTTTCCACCTGGATTGAGTCGTACTTCCTTCTGTTGTTAGGTTCCATCTTTAAATCTCTCTCCTCTGGTTCATCAGTTGTCTATTTTATCTGCTCCCTCTCTATTTTTATTTTCTTAGAGTTTTTTTTTTGTTCTAAAGTTAAATTGGAGATATATTCATTTATGTTTTCAAAGCTATTTTTAATTTCCTTGTAGTTTGAGATCACTGTTATTTGAATTAGTTGCAACATAGCATACATCTCCTCCTGGAAAGTATTTGTTTTTTCTTGGTATGTTCTTTCTGCAGATCTCTGGTTTTCCATGACAGCCAAAAATCAGGGTTTTCCTTTCTCTGCAGACAGCTTTAAAGTCACAATTGAATGTATTTATAATCCAGAAAGGTCAATTTTTTCTTCTTCTAAAGTTTATAATTCTCACTTTGTAGGTAGCCCAAGATGTTTTCCTTTTTCTTTTTGTCACAGCTGATCTCTGTTTTAAAGACATTGAAGGTCATCAACAACAAAATTATCTTTTCCTGGGCTTTGCCAATTCTTGTATTGAAGCAACTGCAATATTTTCATCCACCACAAGTTTGTTTTTCAGTTTTTAATTTTCAAAATAAACAATTGTTTTCTTCTATTTTCATGCTTTAAAAGGGAAATCTTAACACGTTCCTTATCCAGATTTAGGTCTTATATTCATTTCATTTCAATGTATTTTTGTCCCTACTTAAAGGTTTAATTCGCTGCTTCCATCTGTAGGAGGATGGGGCAAAGATCCTCCTCCTTCTCACTTTTTGCTTCTTGGGTGGTTTTTTTTCCAGGAAATCAATTATCAAGTAGAAGAGAGAAAATCATTGTTCTTACCCAGTTCCAAGCACATTATTTACAATCAGCTTAGAATAGTGCTTTTGGTCTTCGGCTGCTTGCAGCTTGTGCTAGACTCTGAAGTTAAGCTAGCCTTTCTCCTGCTGGTTTCTGGAGGGCTTTTCCCAGACCAATTGGATCGACCACCATCTCTCTGCACTTAGCAGGACTTCCCTTCTTTCTTATTGCCTCTATGGAGCAACTTCAGGACTATTTAGAGTCCCCTAACAGGCAGAAAACTGCTATAAGGTATGGAGCCCTGTGATCCCTTGGCTGCTGAATTACTGCACAAAACCGGAACCTCAACATTGAAGAATTATATAAAGATTGGCTCACAGACCTATAAGGATTTTGGAGATGATTTCATAAATAAACACTTGCAAACTCATACTTTATCAGTAAGAAAGATCCAGCTCCTGACCAGCTCACAGAAAAGGCTTTAGAAATAAATTATGGAAAGTTTTGCCCTAATGTCTTTGGAGATAAATTGGTCCTAAATGGAAAAGAGTTCAGTTGGTGCAGTCCTTCAAACTATCTTTTTTCACTTAAATAAATCTTATTAAGATAACTCTTGTTATTCGTGCCTGTGAGAATGGTTAATTCTGGTTTGAATCAACTGCTCAAGAGCTTGACAAGCAATTTAGTTGCAGATATTAACAACAAAAAGCTCCATTTTGGGGCTTTGCAAATCTAGCACTGATATTCCAACTCAAAACGGGCATTTTCAGCACTGCATGATTGGCTAAATCCTTTACAGCCACTAGATGTGACCAATTGATTTGTAACAGGCTGAATGACAAGGAACCAACTTGTGCTTGGTTGACCAAGTGCTTCCTACAACCACATATTACCATGCTTGGGGGGAATGTGAAAAGCATATTGATCATATTGGGGCATTTATGCTGAAGAAATTCTCTTGTTCTTGGCCTGATGTGTATACTAGAGGAAGCAGTTAAAGAAAAAGAAAAAGATTGTTTCTTACCCTATTCCAGCACTGAGCGTTGATTATTTCATCTGGGACTTGATTGTCAACTATCCACCTAGTTCAGTGGTGGCACGGGTGCAAGAGGTGGCACTCGGAGCCCTCTCTGTGGTCACACATGTTGTTGCCCCAGCCTTGCCTCCCCCCATGACCCCCTCCTCTCCAGCAGCCCTCCTGAAGGAGAGTGGCCCCTGAGCATAGCCCACACGGAGCAGCACATCCAAGGACATGGCAGCCAGGCAGCATAGACAAACTCTGCCCTCACACCCCATCATGTAGTTGATGCTGCAGGTCGCGGGCAGAGGATGTGGCTGCCATAGCACTGATGGGCTGCCTGGGCAATCTGCGGTGGGCCCTGGAGGCGGTGAGTGGTCCTGTGGGCAGATGGGGCAGGGGATGGGGGGTCAGAGTGGGGGTGGGGCAGAGGGATAGAGTGGGGGTGGGGCCAGTTTTTGGGTACTCGGTCTCTAAAAGGTTTGCCATCACTGACCTAGTTAGTCTCTCAGGACAGGCATACAATAATGCACAAAATATGGTAAAATCTAGTAAATATGACAACATGTTTCTAATAATACAATAAAAATCTAGGGAACAAACAAAAGTCACTAACAATAATGTCAGAAAATGTTTTCTGTAGACTTGGCACTCTATGAAGCACAGTAGAGCAAGGGAGAGAATCTATGGCCTCTAGATGTTGCTTAGTTCTTACTTTTAACAGCCCCAGCTATTTTTAATGTTGGATGGGGAAATCTGAGAATAAAGGATAATGAACCTCCATCAGGATGATAGATGATATCCATGGATGACATGTAGAGCAGATGTTGGACCAGATCTGGAGTCAGTAATTATCAGGGCTAGAACTAATAAAATAATGTTGAGTTGCACCACAAGATAGACCCATCCAGAAAATGGGGATATAAAGGAAGACATTGCTCCTGAAGGAGGAGGCATCTGACTTGTGACTCTTCTCAAAACTTTTTCTCTAGAGCAGACATGTCAAACTTGTGACATCACGTGACATCATGCAACGTATCGGGACAGTTTTGCCATTGCCAGCAATGGGGTGGGTGTGGCTTCTGGATGACATGTCCAGCCCGCGGGCTGGTAGTTTGACACCCCTGCTCTAGAGGCTCCATTTATTTAATTAATTTATAATCTGGAGAATGCTAAAGATGAATAACAAATTATAACCATCATGGTTATTAGGGCCTATATCCAGGCTTTCTGTTCAGCTATGGTGTTACCTGAACTAGAATAGCTTGACTGCAATGACCTGTGATTTAATAACCTAGCGCATCAATCATTATGTCATACCATGACATGAATTCATTCTGCATTTAGATTTTATATATTTAATACAAATAAATTACTTGTTATTTATATTTATATTATTATAATACTTATGCTTTACAATAAAAATCAATTATTTAATGCACATATGTATGTAATGATATTATAGTTATTTTCAGGTAAATCGTAGCAAAATGTCCTTGCTATTTGCTAAGAGTCATGTAGAACTGAATATTGAGGAGAAGTAATTCTAACTCTTTTGTAAAGAAATAGATGCGGGTTTTTTGGGGGGGAAAACTCACATAGTCTGACTTTCTCAGTTATGATATTTAAAAGAAATAGGCACAGAAACCTGGCTAGGTTTTCATGAGGACAAATAAGATGAAGATTTTGATTCTTAGTGTTTAAAAGAAGCCATTATATACATTTATAATATATGGAAATTGAAATCTCGAAGATAGTAGCAGTGTTGTCAATGGTATCCAATAAAATATGTATTTTATGATATATTTCACTTCATTTTATGATATCCCTAAAACGACGATCATCAAGGTGTTGAAAAGATAAATTGTAAATAGGCTTAAGGAAAATGGTTCCATTTGGCCATCAAAATCCAGGCATTCAAAAGTTTCTTTCTTTCTTATCTATATTTTGGTGGAACATGCTAATAAAAAAAAATGCTCTGAGCAGATTTAAAATAAATTACAAGGAAGTGATTTGGAGTACATAACAGAAGACATAAGTCAGGGCTTTTCAACCTTTTCACCCATTGTACCACTTTTAGGATATGGCAACATCCAAGTACCACCAGTCGCCTAGCAAGGTGTCAAAAACTTGATGACCCCCCCAAAAAGGAAAGAAGTGATAAAGTACAGGTAGTCCTTGACTTACAACAGTTCGCTTAGTGACTATTCAAAGTTACAATGGCACTGAAAAAGTGCCCCCCAAGCCACAGCTAAGCAAGACACCTGCCTGCCCACCTGGCGGCGCTCTTCCTCCTACAAGGTTTTCGTTGTTGTGAGCATTTCTGTTGAGAATTGGCAGCAGAGGTGGGGTGGTGTTTGGTTTTTATTCCGCCTGTCTGCTGGGTGGTTGCAGCAGGTTCTGGTCACTTCACATGACCCTGGGACACTGTGACCGTCATAAATATGAATCAGTGGCCAAGCATCTGAATGTAAATCACAAGACCCTGGAGATGCTGCAACATTCCAGCTGATCGGCACTTCTGGGCTCATCAGAAGGGCCAGGATCGGTGCTGCTTTCCAGCTGATTGGTGCTGCTTCAGGGCTCAGCAGAAGCAACAGGATCAGCGCTGAGCTCCAGCTGGAGCCTGGCACTGATCCTGGCGCTTCCACTGAGCCGATAGCCCCAAAGAAACGCCAATCAGCTGGAAAGCGGCACTGATCCTAGCGCTTCCGCTGAGCCCTGACAGCCCTGTAGCTCCAGCCATCTCTTGCTCAGGCTTGTGCAGTGCTACCACCGGTTCAGCTCATTCCCCTCCCCAGCTACCACTTTTCTAGGATGGTCGCGTATCACCTGCCAGGTGCCAATGTACCACAGGTGGTACCGTACCACTGGTTAAAAAGCCCTGACATAAGTAATGAGCGCAAAAATTACCTTATCTTTTCTGCCAAGAACGAGTGAGCTGCAGCCTTCTTTTGAGAAGACTGTTCAACACCACAATAATTTAAAATAAAGGTTGCAAGTTAGAAATGAATGTGATTTTTTAAAAAAATTTACTTTATGCATTGAAGGAAAAGAGTTTGCTAACATTTTAACAAATCTAAAACATAGATTTCACCTAGCTTAGGAAACTTAGGAAACTGCACAGCCACCTTCTCCCTCTATGATGAATCTAGCTCTCACTTCCCTTTGCTAAGCTTTTTTTTTTTTAATGAATGTGCTCAGATAAATCTAGATGAAGAACCTTTCAGGAAGACTTCCCCTGTGACTATGTCATGTGCTACATAGACATAGGTAAGAATGATTTGGGGGGGGGAGGAGAAATCTTGATTGGTTATCTAAGATATTGAATTTTGTTTCTTGGAAGCTAATCCTACTCCTAGGAAACTCTGTACCATGAAACTTCCAGACAAGAAATATGGGCTACCCATTGTGTCACACCAGCAATTGTCCCATAAAGTATCCTCAGATATGATTAAATGTAGTTATGTCCATTCCATCAAAAAACAAACAAACAACTGATGATTCTTTTATTGCTTTCTCCTTCCTTATTTAATAAATCTGTTGCATTGGAACTGCAGCTGATTTTATTCTTCTTGCCTAGCTTGAAGATACACTTAATCTGTATGCCAAACTACTTAAGAAGATTAAGTAGTAACAGTGAAAAACAGCATATCAGGAGTGGAAGATTAATATTATTATTAATCACATGAATGGTGTGGCTGAATCTCTCTCTGAAATACATGCCAAAGGTAGGACAAAGATTTTCTTACCTAGCAGGGCTGGAAATGCAGCTCAGTTGGCACAAAAATAGGTAGTAATCTGGATGTTAAGGAGAAATGTTGTGGTCATATCATGACCCAGTAAGGTTAGGACCTCCAGGATTGCAGCTTCTGCAACTATGTCTATTTTTGATCACTTTGATCACTTATCGAAGTGATCAGGTTGATCACTTATATCATCTCCATATTTCAAAGTTCAGTACAGCAATAGAAAGACCAGTCATGACTCCTAGTTCTGATCTCTCGATCATTGTACAATTTGGAGATGGGGCAGATCAATAGAATTACTTCCATTTTCAGGATCCAGTTCATCTTCTGAATACGTCAGTGAGAAAGTAGTGATGAAAATGTTCAAGCACACAAAGAGAAGCCACAATGGATTATTACTGCATACAACCAATGATCGGGAGAGATCAACTCTCAAGAGATGCCAAAATATATCCAAGACTTATAACTTCCAGAAAACAAAATGTCTTCCCCAGAAGTGATCTAAAAATGAAAATACATAATAGTGCCTATGAACATATACTTTAAATAGAAAAAAATGTTTTAAAATAGTTTTAAAAAAACTCTTCAGGTAAAATAAAAAGCGTTTCTTTTTTCCTCTCTCTTTTTGGTAAAACATATAAATCATTCTGGATGTTAAGGAGCTACATCTACAAGAACATTTTAAATTGATTGTTCTTATGAAGTGTGGCTTTGATTAAAATGTAAATGTTCTTAAATCAAATGATTGCATTTTCATTGCTAAAATATTCATTTAGACGTATTGGTATGCTGTTTCAGTTCTAGGTTGTCTGGAAAGCAAGAAAACTTTTTTTTCTTTCTGAAATGCATCGGGCTTGAATATGTTTTGATGCCTCTAATAAGTAGGGCAGCAGCTTGAATGCAGATAGAGAAAATCTCAGGCTGTGTCTGAATTCACTGTTCAAGGCCGTTAAAAACCTATTCTGTGTTGATTATGGCAATGAAGAGAAATCACCCTCGTGTTTGCTCAGTGCCCACTGGAGTCTTTCGGATGATAAAGTGCCTGTTCAAAAAGAGATCATTTCAAACATTTAATACCTGACCTATTTGCAATACCATTTTGCGGATAAGCACCAGATGAAATTAAATAATGATGCATGGAAATAGACGGGAATCCTGCACGCCCAGGCTCCTATGTAATCTTTATGACCCTTTTGTGCAACCTCTGGCAATCCTTCTAATTACAATGTCAGAAAACTGATGTACAATTGCCTGTCCTTTTAAAACGGAAACAGATTAAAACGTAAGTATACATCTCAATTTCCATTTTAAAATCTCTATAATATCTGTATGATATCCATATATCTGTATAATATCTATATATCTATACGTATGTATATTTACACCCCTCAACCAAGCTGTGGCTGGTGCTAAAAGGCTACGCGTCAACTTCAGAATTCACTCAAATTGAGACAGCCTTATTCTAAGTGACAAGTAGAATAAGATTCCACACACTTAGCACACAGTTAAAAAAAAGAGAGAGAGAGAAAATAAAATACCTACAGTAATGTGATTCTAGACTTATGTCCCCAGATTAGATCTGGGTTCTGCATTTCCATCTACCACCCAATTGCCTATCTGAAACTGAAAACAATCTCCATTTCCCATCCTTGCCTTAATAACCTGATCGGTCCAAGAATCCATCCACATTCACCTCCCCAAAATATCTCTCTTCTCATCCAAAACCTGGCAGTGTCTTACCTCTGGGCATATAAAAAAGTGCCATTTGCTCCTCGGGATAACCCTATAGAAAGATCTATTCCTAATTATATCTAATCCCAGTGGCAAACAAGATAAAAATTTGTTTTGGGCCACCTCCTAGTGGTGACTATGAGTAAAAACATCTCTCAGGATATATACTGTGTAAAAATAACACACTAACAAGAGTTGGAAGGAATCATGGAGGTCTTCTGGAGTCCATTCCCCTGCTCAGGCAGGAAACCCTACATCATTTCAGACAAATGGTTGTCCAATCTTTTCTTAAAAACCTCCACTCTTGGAGCACTCACAATTTCTGGAGGCAAATTGTTCCACTGATTAATTGTTCTAACTGTGAGGAAATTTCTCCTTAGTTCTAGATTGATTTTCTCCTCGATTAGTTTCCATCCATTGCTTCTTGCCCTGCTTTCAGATGCATTGGAGAATAGGTTAAACCCTTCTTCTTTGTGGCAGCCCCTTAGATATTATGGAGAAATTCCCCCTTCCCACACTAAGAGGGGTATGAACATTTTGTAAAATCTTGTAGGTGAGGACACAATGCATATGTATGGGCTGAGAAGTTAAGAAAAGGAAGATGGATTGTATATGAACAATAGTTATCACTAATGAGGAAAAAGTTTCCTAACCACCATGTAGGATATTTCTTTTTCACTCTCTCACAATTGCTTCCATCAGTTCCATTTGCTGGCAACCAGAATGTTTGATCTACTATTTGTATACTTAGTTCTTTTCTGTTTTTCATATTTCAAGGTTTAATGAAGTAAGTAGTTGGCCCCAAGAGGTAAACTAATTGTCCTTAAGCAGAAAGTACAATCCAGTTGCCACTGCAGAAGATTGTTCTTATGACACAGCTTGAAAGAATGTGTCATTAGATTTTGGAGGATGTTAAAAAACTCTAAATCAATTCTATTTAAATGTAAACTCAATTTAAAAAGCTAATTTTTGGAGGAATCCAGGATCTGTATTCACAGTTTTTAGACAAGCAACAAGGTGTACACCTTTGTGTTAAAAGTAGCTACAACTACTGGGCTGAATCTGCTTTGTTTGCCATGTGATTAATTTTGTTGAAGTATTCCTTAGATTTTGATACCATTCATCACGAAAGCCTTCAGAGATAGAAATGCAAAATATTATGTCCACTATTTCTACTCTTGTTTGATTGGGTGTTTTTACAAATAGAAATAGAGGATTTATTTATGTCCAGCATTTCACATTGTGTGATTTCACAAGGTTTTCTTCCAACTCCCTTGTTTAGTCTCACCTCAACTGTGTATGTATGTATGTATGTATGTATGTATGTGTGTATATATGTGTGTGTGTGTGTGTTTTCTGAGGTTTTCGTGGGTGTTTGTATGTAGTTTTTTGGTTATTCAGGTTTTCTCCCACGTAAAATTGGAAGTGTCTTGGCGACGTTTCGACAAAGTCCTATTCGTCATCTTCAGGCTGGTGTTTTCAGCTTCGTGCTCCTCGAAGCTGAAAGCTCAAACATGAAGCAAACTGACACCCTCCATGAAGAGGAGGCACGACCACGAACGCGAAGCAAGGCAGCCCAAAATCTTAAACCTCTCTGCAACTCAGACTAACCTGAGCACAACTGAGCACACTCCCCCAACCAATCAGAGCACAGCCAACTCCCCAGCCAATCAGAGCACAGCCAACCCCCCAGCCAATCAGAGCACAGCCAAGCCCCTAACCAATCAGAACACACCTCCACCCAATCAGAACACAGCCAAGCTCCCACCCAATCAGTTCATACCCCACTGGCAGTTAAAAGGAAGAAACAGCTAAGACCACACATTGCTGCTCGAAGCACGAAGCTGAAAACACCAGCCTGAAGATGACGAATGGGACTTCGACGAAACGTCGCCAAGACACTTCCAATTTTACGCGGGAGAAAACCCGAACAACCAAAGACCTATATATATATATATATATACACACACACACACACATATATATATAATAAATCTAGAATATAAACATATTTCTTAAATATCTATTAAGAAAGTGTTGCATTTTAGCAGCATTTCTTAGCTGGCTTTGTTTTTCAGACCATAGTCTTCCAAAAGCAGCTTATAATATGAAAGATACAATTCAGTATTTATATATTATATTCATAATCACAGTTAAAAACAGTGCTTTTTTGTTAAAAAAAAAAAGGTGCCGGAACTCACACACGTCATACAACCCGCCTTGTCTACCCTACAAGGTTCCATCCAAAACAGGTGCTGGAACTCTGTTCTGGGCGTTCTGTGACAAAAAAAGCCCTGGTTAAAGACATTTAAGCTAGCCAGTTAAATGAAGCCTAATCTGAAATAAATTAAGAAGCAATATTAAAAAGTGCCATATGAACAAAACAAAACCTTTTCAGTTAAAAGTCAGTGAACATAAATACCTTTTATACTATGAAGCCAAGTATGACTTTTCCCTGGGAGAAAAATAATAGCATAGACACCAGCATTTCTGATTCCCACTTAATGATGTGATAGCAAGAAAGTCCTTTGAAAATTATCTTACCTCAAAGAATATTCAAATAATATTGGTAGACTTAAAGCACATGGAACCCAAGCATGTAATCTGAAGCCCCAGGTCCCCATGTGACTCCTTTTTTGTGTATGAAATCCTGCTTAGTTGTCCAAAAATGTTTCTAATATTTAGGAGATGAATAATATGAAAAAATTGCCTAAAATGCCCAGCTACATAGAAGAATTTAGACTACATTGGGCTATCTCAAGAATCAATTCAGGATTAGGGTACTTACTTGGGGGGACAGGAGAGAACAGCTATCAGAGCCAACTATTTATATACTGCTTCCAATAAAACTACAAAGATATGTTCATAAATTCAATAATACATTGATTTTGTAATTTTTATTGGTTTAGAACATGTTTTTTTACTCTATTAAATTTGCAGGGAGGCTTATTTATTTATTTATTTATTTATTTATTTATTTATTTATTAGTTTTTATTTCCCCAAAAGATGAGAAATCTATGTTTCTAGCACCGTTCTAGCCTTTTGGCATTTTCATGATCTGTGTGTCACTGTGGTCTTTGTTCACTCCCAATATTAAGAGTGACTCCAATCAACAAACCTCTGGTGCATGATATTGAATAATAATGATAATACTAAAAATACCTTTTGAACTGCAGTGCAACTAATGCAGCTGATAGAGAACAGATATGCCACAAGTGTAGGAAACTTGTATGAATAGCTATAAAAGTGTCCATGGATAACTTAGAATCATAGGCTTCATAATCTTGGTTAGAAAATAAAATGGGTAGTTTCTTTAAGTTTACAGCTTACTTTATGAATGTGTCTGCCTGCTCCAAAAATAGATAAATGTAAAATGAAGTGATAGGACAAGTATTGGAGAACATTTTGACTACATAGCCTTTTGGTAAATGCATCTTTTATAACTGCTATGCCCAACCTACCCATTACTGACGCTGTACAAAGAATAATGTGGCCATTACTATTTGACACTGCACACGACGCATGCATTCCAAATGTGCTCAATGACATCCCAAGGATGCCTGCTGCTGAAGGAAAAATACATATCTCAATATATTTGCAACAGCAAAGGGTCGATCAATTATGTTTTTCAGCTGCTATATTTTCATCTTCAAAGGTCCCATACCAATAACACTGCAATAGCCCAAAGTGGATGAAAAAAAAAATCTGTTCCCCTTTTTGTGAAGACTTGCTGCACAATAAGAGACAATAAAAGAAACAATGTACCCAATTTTATTTAAGGGTTGGAATGATTATTGATTATTTTTATTGATAAACAAACTTATCGTCAAGCACTGGGGAAATCAGGAGATTCAGGCAGTTCAAACAAGTTATTGCAAGCTTAAGCTCTCTACAAGAATCTGATCAACTGGCCGTTCGGGGAAATGAGCGGGAGATAAGAGAAGCATCCAAGGTAGGGAGGACTTATTAGATCTCTTGCAGGCACTCAGAGACTCGTGACTTAGAACACGTTTGACCCCTCCTCGGGCTTAGCCTCTTCATCTCCTACCTACATTAATATCCAACCTTTCTAATACAAACACATCACTTCAGGTGGGAGTTATCTACTCAGTATTAATAATGCTACTATTGCTAAGATAGTGGTGGGATAAAAACTGCATATATGCAGTGCCATGGATCATGGTTGAAAAATCTGCTTTAGTAGGAGGTATTGAGAAAAGCTACTTGCTCCCAACTGGTGTTCAAATCAGTTATTGTATTTTTAGATGGATTACTAATGATTTGAGTTCTTTACCAAAGTGGCAGCCATCTCGCTCATTTTTTTCCCTTTTCTGCATTCCCCATCCTCCTTAGGTTTTTCAAAATACCGTAAATGCTGGCGTACAAGGCAACCTGGCGTATAAGACGACCCCCGTCTTTATAGCCAGGCCGCATTCCTAGAACGTTGTCTTATACGCCGGAAACTACCAGTATTTCCAGTGTATAAGACGACTCGGTGTATAAGACGACCCCCGTCTTTGGCGCCGATTTCAGCGCTCGCGGAAGTCGCCTTATATGCCGGCATTTACGGTAACTTAATTCTCTTATATGTATGAGTTAGGCAAAGCAGAAGAAATAAATAATAGCTAAGCTCACCATAGCACATGCATGTGAAATCTTCTGTACATTTCTGAGCAAGCAAACCTTGTTTTATAGGGAGGAAGATATTTTTGACGTTGAAATTAAACTTTTCCTCTTGGATAGTTTTTCAAAGCAGTGTGTCTGCAGAATACAAAACAGTTTCATGGGTTTTTTAATAATCCTTCAAGGGTGATATTTTTTAAAAAAATAAAAATAAAATAAAGCCATATTGAAAGCATAACTATAAGCATAATTATGTGGAAAAATGCAAATGTAAAGTAATATAAAATAGACTGAACAGAATGGCTGAGCCTAGGTTGTTTCTTTTAATATAAAACTGACCTTATATTGAAGAGAAATATAGCTTTAAATATAAACACATAAATAAATGATTACATTTTTATTCTAGATTTCCTGTTTTATAAGCTGATTCAAATGTACAATAAAATCAAGAAGACTTCTGTTTGGAGCACTTTTTATTGACAGGTGATTAATAGCTTTCCTAAATGAAATAATAATAATAATAGTAATAATAATAGTAATAATAATAATAATACACACTATTTTATTGAGCTCTCTCCTTCAGACTTCCATTATTTGACAGCAATAAAAAAATACTCATCTATAGTGATCATTGAAGATACCTTCTATCAGTATTCATGTGTCTATGTGTTTGTGTGTGTATGTGTTTATACATATATTCGTATATGCATTAAAAGATGTAGCAATCCAATGAAGCCAAGAGAGGAGAAATAGCTACTACTCCTTGTCAGACTTTGACTGGTGGGGTAGGAAGGAATGGGATAGCTAAGGTGGTTAGTTAGTTTTTACTTTTATTTCCCTTTTCAAAAATTTCTCTCCCAGCTCTCTTCTAAAGTTCTTTTCCCTTTTGGGAAATGCTACAGGAAGTAAAGAGCCAAACTTTCAACTGGTCCATTCCCAGACAGCCTTCAGTTTGCTCCTTTTTGTCCTAAGAGCACCAATAGGATTTTAATGGCAAAGCTCCAACTCCTGGAAGTTGCTTCGAAAGGTGGTTCATGGAATTCGTATTCAAGCTCAGAGAAAGAGGTATTGAAAATGGTCCTTGAAACTACAGAAGGTGCTCTTGAGATCGTTACTTCAGCCTTTTCTAATAGGCGAGTCGTATAATTTACTTCTGTTATAATTTCTATTTTACATCGCTCTCTCTCTTTTTCTCCCTAAAGGAATACATGCCAACTATAGCAACGAGGCCGTTGCTGTCTAATAGAATTAGGGACATACATAATTAAGGGTGCCCTTATTATCATGAATTTGTTGGCTCCTTTCATATATAAGTAGTTGGAGAGCATTGTGCCATGTTTTGACCTTCTATTAAAATTGTATGAAAAAACAATGATCAGGGGAGACACCCGTTCAAGAGTCAACCGACATTTAAGGCTGCCAGTATCCAATACCCATAACTTTTCTTGTTGGCATTGTCACTGTGACAATAGTTCCAGGCATCTGGGTTTTGTCTCCATTTTTGGAGTCTCTGCATTATGTCATATAGGATTCCACGACTGTTCTGCCAATGTAATGAGAAACAGTACAGTGACTCACTCTTTAATGAATGATGCAGTGCCATAGATTTTCAAATCATACTTGGTTGGGTGATGATTGAATGTTCATTGACCGTATTTGGAGGTCTTTCAGACTAAAAAGATAGACTATGGTGCTAATGTGTGCTACTCTAAGCACGTCTTTCTTTTCATCTTGAACAGGGCTGCTTTAAATATGATTGCAGCTAATTCAGCATCCAAGCATATAGCCCTCAAAATGTAATAATATTTTTTCACAAACTATCTCTGGGTTCTTCCATTATTGCATCTTGAGTATAACATGCAAATGTCACCAATTACTATCACCTGAGAGCCAGTTTAGTGCAGTGATTAAAGCAGGGGTCTTCAAACATGGCCCTTTTATGACTTGTGGTCTTCAACTCCCAGAATTTCTCAGCCAGGCATGCTGGCTGAGGAATTCTGGGAGTTGAAGTCCACAAGTCATAAAAGGGCCAAGTTTGAAGACCCCTGGATTAAAGCATCCAGGATAGAAACCAGTAAGCCATGAGTTCTAATCTTGACTTGAGCACAAAAACAGCTGGAGGATCTCTGGCCAGTCCTCCCCTCTCAGCATTATAAAGAAGGCAAGGGCAAACCACTTCTGAAATCTTGCCAAGAAAACTGCAGGGATTTGTCCTAGCAGTTGCCTAAGAGTCAAATCTGTCTTGAAGGCATACACACACTATCAGCTAGTTTCATACATACCCATAGAAACTGGTTGCACACTTTTTAATATACATATATACATATATTATATATGAAGGCAGTTCAGAAATAAGCCTCTGTTTGGTTATCAATGACAGACCCTTGCAGATACAGAACTTTTATTATACACATTAGAAAAGTACAACATTGCATTACTTTTTGACATAATCACAATTCAAATTGAGGCACTTGTCATAATGTCTTACAAGGTTTGACATTCCTTAGTAGTAATTGCTTGGCGCCAAATCTGGGCTTTGGGGGAAGTGATCAAAAACATCCCAACGGAACTGCTTCAAAAGTTCTTGGGTGCATCCAGCGGTGTGTGGCTGAGCATTTTCATGAACCAATACCACACCAGAAATCAGCATACCCTGATGCTTGTTATGGATGGCTCATCTGAATTTTCATAACATTTTACAGAAAACTTCTGAATTGATGGTTGAACCAAACTCCATGAACTTCACTAGCAATATTCCTTTGGCATCTTCACATTTGGGTGGGATTTTCTATGGCACCACTTCCGGTGTGGTGTTAGTTCACAATAATGCTCGCCCACACACCACTAGACGCACCCAAGAACTTTTGAAGCAGTTGTTTTTGATCACACACCCCAAGAGTCCAGAATGGCACCGAGCGACTACTACTAAGGAATTTCAAACCTTGTAAGACGTTATGACAAGTGCCTCAATTTGGATGGTAATTATGTCAAAAAGTAATGTAATGTGTTCTAATGTGTATAATAAAAGTTCTGCATCTGCAAGTGTCTGTCATTGATAACCAAACACGTTTATTTCCAAACTGCCCTCGTATATTTCCCCATTTCCTTAACATCATTCAATACATCTATTTTCCCCTCTTGATTTATTCGTTGATTGAGGCTCCTTGTTGCTGCTCTTCCTACATTTCATGTCATAATCTTCCCTACGCCATTTACTACCCACCATGGCTACAGAAAGCAAGCTTAAAAAGGAATAGACCAGGTTACCAGGTTACCAGACAGCATTTCCTGCTAAGAACAATCTTGGCCAATGTTGTCATGTTTGAACTCAATCAAATTCAAGGTTTTAAAAGATGCATTGTCATTTCTATTTGCTGACACCATTCTTTAAACCTCTTAACTGGATTAGGTGAATCATGATCAAAACAGCACAGTTGGCACTACTGGTAGGAAGGTTTTATTAAACTGTCCCAGAAGACCTACAAACCCACTGAATCATTTGAAGGAAGGTTGTCACCTTTAGTTTCCCCTCCCCCTTTTTTTAAAAAAAAGAAAGAAAAACTAAGTGAATCTGCTTCCTCAACTTGTAAAGGAATACAACAGAAGAAATACATAATTTTTATACAGATTAACATTTTAAATAATTTTAGAATTATACTAAAATAATAAGAACATTATAATAATAATAATAATAATAAAAAGAATAAAACACTATGAATTTTTTGGAAAAAAGGGCAAATAGAATTTTGAGTATGCCTTTCAGATGGGCAGCATCTCAGTTAGCCTTTGAACCTTGGTGAGTCATGTATCCCTGTGTCATGTAATAGTAGTTCTTATTTTATGACAATTGGGAGCAGAGTTTCTGTTGTAAGTTGTTGGGGTCATAGGTCAAGTTATTATCTGACTGGATCTGATTTTACAATCAATTTTACAATGGTTGTCAGCTGAGTCATCGCAATCATTAAGCCAATCACACAGTTATTAAATGAATCCAGCTTCCCCGATGGCATTTTCTGCTTTTTGTTTGTTTGTTTATTGTTGTTTTGCAAGAAACTAGCAAAATCTATCCTAAATCATGGCCCCATGGCCATAAGATGCTGCAACCGATGATAAATACAAGCAAATTGCCAAGCATCCCAATTGCAATCATATGACCACAGGAGTAGATAGCAATGGTTTGCAATGTCGTAAGTGGAAATTTAGATTGTAAGTGGGGTTTTTTTTCTCCATAGGCTGTTGTGATTTTGAATCATGGCTGAAGAAACCGTTGTAAGTTGAGGACTACCTGTATGTACCGTATATTCCGGTGTATAGGGCGACCCGGCGTATAAGATGACCCCCGAGTTCGATGCCGGGTCACAAGACGATCAATGCCGAGTCGCAAGACGATCGACGCCGAGTCGCATGCCTAGAAAGTCGTTTTATACGCTGGAAACTACTGGTATTTCCAGTGTATAAGACGATCGACGCTGAGTCGCATGCCTAGAAAGTCGTCTTATACTCCGGAAACTACGTTATTTCCGGCGTATAAGACGACTCGGTGTATAAGACGACCCCCGAGTTCGGAGGCTGTTTCAATGCTCTCAAAAGTCATCTTATATGCCAGAATATATGGTACTCTCTGCCACACATAAATATGCAGACTCAAAATGATGGTAAATCATTTTGCCATTCATTACCAATGTTTATGGAATTCTCTTCAAATAAATGGTGTTCAGTTTAGGGGGATTACTTGTGACCTTTCTATAATACTGACATTTCCCAAATTCATTCTGCATGTTTCCCCCATCCCCAGAATAAAATAAGATTTAGGTATTTGTATGAATAACTAAGAGCAAAAGATATTGTCTCTATGGGACAAGAAGCAAAATAGTTGATGGCAATGTCCAGTTCTCCAGTTCAGAACTGCTAACAAACAGAAAAACCTCAAGCAGATTTATGTTTGCCCAGTGGAAATCTTCCCTTTTTCCTCCCTGCTGCAGCCTCTGACATCCAATTCATTTCCTCTTTTTGGCTTCAGATGGTTTCTCAAACAGATCTTCTAATGAGAGGAAGAAGTCTATGAAATTAGTATAACTGGATGGCATTGAAAAGGTATGTTATAACAGTACAGTGGGTGGTCTTCAGTGGATTTAGCTTAGGGTACTTCTGGATAATTTCAAAACCCCTTCCAATAGGACCACTCTCTTGGGCAAGATCACCAGATTACTTTTATCCCAGAAAGTCAGCTACATTCCATGCATCTGGTCTCACACAGAGGGGTAGCAAGCTCCTACAGCAATGATGTAAATGGCACCTGTACAAAAATAGTTACAATCCAATTATCATGTCTAATAGGTACGCAGGTGCATCAGGTGTGCATAGCACATACACCCAAGTGAACAAGAAATAGATTAGCAGATCTGAATGTGAGTTCTGGAATGTGAAGATAGCAGAGATCTCAGGGGTTGGAAGAGGCGTTTCTGCATTCCCTGCATTATTTTTGTTTTATTTATTTTTATTTTTAATTATCATTCAATTTATTTGCTGCTCATCTTGCAGTTTGAGATGACTTCGTCCTGTTGATTCGGTCTGTCCTTCTCTCAAACTGAGTTTTCAAGGCAGCAATGACCTACCCAGGGCAGCAAGGACAATGGTCCTTTACTTCTTCATTGGTAGGCATCCCTATAAGCCAGTGGTTCTCAACCTTCCTAATGCCGCGACCCCAACCATGTGGTCGTAAGTCGAGGTCTACCTGTATTTCCCTGCAGGCAGGGCAGGAGGAGGCACCCATGCTCCACCTCCTCTCCTGCAGCTGCATGCGGGCCGTTGCCCAGCAACCGCCTTGGTCTGGGACGCTGCACATGCATGGTGCTGTCCCCTGCGCCGGTCGAGGCATAGCTGGCAAGCGGCAGCGACGGCGCAGGCCGACCACCATCTGGGCCCCCAGCTGGCCCAGCCCAAGGGAGGTAAAGCACCCGCCGGGCCCCAGGCATGACAGCAACCCTCCCTGCACCCGCCAGCTTCCCACTTCCCACCCTTGGCACTCTTTTACTTACATTTAGTAGTTGCTCAGCAGGGAGGGAAGTTTTCCAGAAAGTTCACCTTGCAGCACCGTTTGCAGACTGGGGCTTTTGGCGGGCTCAGCAGGGCAGAGACACCCTGGACAATTCCTATTGGCTTTTGAAAGCCAATAGAATTAGACTCTATTCAAGAGAGTCTATTCTATTGGCTTTCAAAAGCCAATAGAATAAGAGGGAGTAGCACAGCTAAGGAAAAGGGGGAAAAATGGCAGACTGTTTGGCGACCCCTGTAAAATGGTCATTCGACCCCAAATGGGGTCCCGACCCACAGGTTGAGAACCGCTGCTATAAGCAGACTCTGCAGGGGAGATGTTCTCATCGATGGGGAATGGAAAATTATTTTTGCTAGGGAAAGTGGCACTAGGATATCTGCATATCATTTGAGAATACTGCTTTGTCTGTTTGTTTTAAAAAATGGACAAGCATTAGACAGAAATACTCACTGGCAAAAAAAAAATCCACCCAATCCACTGCTCAAATTGGCTACAACCTCAATTGGGGGTGGGGTGGGGGGAGGGAATTTCCTTGGGTTTTTTTTTCATAGTACCGTAAATGCCGGCGTACGAGGCGACCCGGCGTATAAGACGACCCCCGTCTTTATAGCCGGGCCGCATTCTTAGAACGTCATCTTATACGCCGGAAACTACCAGTATTTCCGGCGTATAAGACGACTCGGCGTATAAGACGACCCCCGTCTTTGGCGCCGATTTCAGCGCTCGCGGAAGTCGTCTTATACGCTGGCATTTACGGTAATAGTGGTGTTTTCATGCATCCAACAAACCAGATCTGGCTGCCTGGTATTGTTACCGAGATTCCAACACCAAATTTTACCTTGTAAAATTTTGCCTGTAGAACCTTCAGTTCTCCAGTTCATGTATTGGACAGTGGGATATACTTTTTTTTTTTTTTTGTCAACAGTCTAACTTTTCATAGTTTATTTTAAAGGGACCCTTGCTGGTAATTAGCAAAAAGTCAGGCCTTTATTTTTCTAATCCAGTCTAAAGAATGCCACACTTGCATACGGCATATTTTCTCACAAAGAATAGTTCAGCGTCTTCAAAATCATTTGATTAGAAGACTGCATGCTGTGTTATTGTTTTGCTGAAAGTTTTGGAAGGCAATCAAGTGCAAGTTGAAACAGTTGGGTTGCTTGCAACCTCCTAAATTACACTTTTGCCAAGCCCCAAATATTCCCCTTATCACAATAGATTAAAATGAGAGATATCATTTCATGCCATTTTTGAAGATGAAAAGTGCAGTTTAAGCCTCAAGAGATGTTTAGTGTGATTGCAAAAAAAAAAAAAAAAAAAAAAATCCCCATGTTGTCTCCCTATCCTCAACCCCAATTAGGAAACTGGAAAATCATGGCAACTTCCAACTTCTATGTGTATGACACAGTACTGACTATTTATATCAGGGCCCTACCCTGGGGTCCTTCGAAAATATTTTAAATGCAACCTTCATCCACTAGATTTCATGTAGCCCTACTGAAACATATCCAGAGAGAATCAGATAAATATTATTAATGAACTGATTTAAATGTGTTAATTAACACATTTATAAAAACAGGGAAAATCAAGAATAACATTATCTTGTGTGAGAGAAATCAATTAAATTACAATAAATTAAATGACAAAGATTTTTTTTTAAATCCTTGCCTACCTAATAGGTTACCCTGAAATCCCTGATGCAATTTTTACTTATAATAAAAAGGTAACTTTTTACAAAGAACAGAAAAGCTCTGCTGGCTCTGCATATGTTCAGATGAATTTCCTCAACAGGAATCTAACCTGTTGACTTTGCATTGTGGTCACTTCTATGTTGCATATTTTGCAGCACTGCAAAAGGTCCCTATTTCTAGTTTTTTTTCTAAAAGCAGCTGTGTAAATCTTTGTGCTGGGATGTACCCTGTGGCCGTTTAATCACAACAGGTTACTTTGGAAATTTCTCTTGGAAATAAATAGCCATCCCTCAGAAATATTTTTCAAGGGATTCCATTGTTGTTTGAGGGTTTAAAAGTTCAACGTTAATCTCTTAACACTTGTACAGGTGTTCTTTTTTTTTTTAGAGACCAGTTTTGACATTTAAAACAGCTTTCCTTTAACCAGAGAAGGGGAAGCATTGATTAACTGTATTTTCTCCGACTCAGATGCTCTTTAGATGTCAGAAAAGGTCATTCATGACATTTCTTGGAATCAAAATACACATTTCTGGAGAGTGTATGGGATTTCTGAATATTATTTGAGAGTGTGTTTTGTTTCAATAAACAAAGGGTGAAAGTATCACAACCTATTCCATCCCACCACGGCATTAGTGTTTAGTACTGTACAGGCAAAATCAGCACTTTTGAAGATCTTTGGACCTCTAATTGATTGCAACATTAGCTGTGGTTTTGCCTGGATATTTAAAACCTCACTCTTTTCCTAGTGTTGTTTTTACTAATAGTGTGCTAGACCAGTAAGGAGCTAGAGGCTGCTTTTTCCTTCTGTAAGATACTGTATAAGGTAGATATTCTATGCGGTTGCAAAATGTCTGTAAATTAGCAGACTTTGTATACAGTAGTGGCCAAAATTGTGGAAACCTTTTGGGAAAAGTATACAGTAGAAATGCCACCTTTGGTTAAGTTTCCACCAATTTTCTTTATAAATGTAGCCTTGTTCACTTAATAATACTATTTTACATCGCTTTCTGGGTGACCAGTCAACTCTTTGCATCATTACTTTAATTCTATTACATTTTACAAGCTCACTAAATGAAAGAACACAAAAACCCCAACCAACTTGATAGCGATCACATAACACACTGACAAATGTCCTCCTCTCAGCTTCATTACATGACATCAATAACTGAATCCTACTGTGATCTAATTGGCTCATTGCCAAAACAAGATGACACCTGATTGGTTCTCTAAACACTCATGCTCATTGGCTACAAACAGATGAAAAAAAACTACCTGATATCAACCTAAGCAAGTTGTGCTTCCTTTTTCTGGTTATTTGGCTATAACTTTTCATAGAATATAGTACAGATAATTGAACAAACTTTGTTGCATTACATTCTTGATTAAATTATCTTGCCATTGATATATAATTTTATGGCACTACTCCAAAGAAGTGGTGTAATTAGCAATCAAACCTCAAAAAAACACTTCCCAAAAGGTTTCCACAATTTTAGCCACTACTGTAAAGTCCTCCTCGCATACAGAAAATAATTTACTTAGCCAACTTGGCAAATTGCAACATTTTATTATAAATCCTCTTATATTGTATCTGCATTGCTGCTTGTAACAATTAAATAAAGAAGAACAGCATGAGTTCTCTAATCTGACACCTGCAGAAGGGAGGGAAAGTAACAATGTGTCAGAAATAATGTCTCACATACAGATTTCTCTGGCAGAGAATCAACTGTCTGAATTCCCAAATTATGGAAAGTATATGTCATCAGATTATCCTCAGACACGTCTGCCTTTCCAAGCCTCTTACAGACACTAAAGATGATAACAGAATAGCAGAGTTGGAAGGGACCTTGAAGATCTTCTAGTCCAACCCCCTGCTCAGGCAGAAAACCTATACCATTTAGACAAGCGGTTGTCCAATCTCTTCTTAAAATCTTCCAGTGTTGGAGCATTCACCACTTCTGGAGGCAGATTGTTCCACTGACTTGATTGTTCTAACTGTGAGGAAGTTTCTCCTTAGTTCTAGGTTGCTTCTCTCTTTGGTTAGTTTCCATCTGTTGCTTCTTGTCCTGCCTTCGGGTGCTTTAAAGAATAGCTTGACTCCCTCTTCTTTGGGGCAACCCCTGAGATATTAGAAGACTGCTATCAAGTGTTTTCCAGTGAGACCGGTCTATCAGGACAATCTGGTCTACTGCTATCATGTCACCCCTACTTCTTCTTTTCATTAAACTAGACATACTCATTCCTGCAACTACTCTTCATATGTTTTAGTCTTCAGTCCCCTTTTGTTGCTCTTCTCTGACAATTAGACAACATTCAGCTCAGCTGTGGGATCCACACTTCATTATTTATTTTATGGGTTGTTTTTTTCTCTTCCTCTTTGCCAGAAAGGAATAAACATTTAGTAGTGCAGGCCTTGCTTTACTTCTTAAATGAAGTGAATGGAGGTAATTTATATTTGCAAAGACTCCAATCACCCATTCCTACTGGGTCATTTACATGCATTAAACAGCCACAGTAGCTTGTAGAAAATTTCTCCAACAGTGACAATATATGGAAAACAATGGCAATATAATAATAAAATAACCATTATTATTCATCCATAAATACTTCTTAAAATACATACACTTAAAGCAATTGTATATTTCTTCATCTTATCCTTTTTTTTAGATTCAGCATGCAGCATGAGACTTGCTAGTATACACAGCATGTTTGATGAATATGCTTATAGATGCATTGCAACAGTAGTGGAACAGAAAGACAGAGAAAGAGAATAGTAAAGAATGATTGGATGTGGGTTTCATTTTTCTGTAAATGGAAGCTAAATATTAATATTCATTTTCATACCAATCTCTCATTGCAAGTGAAACCCAGCTGTCAAGTTCCCATGATAAACAGAAAAAGTCATTTTCTATGTCTGGGGTCTGAACAAGGTACATCTAACCATCAATGTTTATTTTGGACATATTGATTGTTACATTTTTTTTTCTAATTGTAAATTGGAATACACAATAACTCCTTCCTTTGTCATTAATTTTCATTTTCAATTTTAGGAGAAAAATGTTGTTTCAGAAGCATGCTCAAGGGGAGGGGAGGAAAACCAAAAGTAATGGGAGGTGATTGGATTGGATAAGATAATGCTTTCTAGTATTTTGTGAATTTGTGTATTTGGGTATTTTGTGAATGGCCATGCAGATTGATAGTTCTTTCTGAATGGGTAAATTTCCCTTTTGCTCTAGAGGTCATTCTGTTAAAATAGCCATGACACATTCTAACACTTTCAAATGTATTGAAACTATATTAGAATAGCAGTAGTAATTTATTTTGTCCTTAAAAACTAAATATGCTGTGTGACTAAAAAAGTTTTGAAATTCTTTGTCTCTTTGCATATTTTTTATTCAGAAAATGAAAATAGAAAATGCAAACAGGGAAAAATAAATTTCACAAGGACCTAACAAAACTAGACAAAAACACTTTTAAAAAGATGAATTCAAATGACAAAACACAAAAACACATATTATCTCTCCTAGTTGAACATTGGCAAACATATTGTAACAATAATAGCTTTCTCCCCTGGCAAAGCAGCTCCCAAAAGGTTTTTATTCTATGTTCTCCAGAGGACTTGCTCTGTTTACAAACAGTGCTCAAGTGACAGTAATCCAATTTTAAAATGAATTGTCAGTGCCACTAATTATGGCTGATTAATACAGAATGGTGTTTCCCAAATTCTGCATGAATTCAGAGTTCTACAAAGCAGTCCTTGCATGAATCAAAAGTAACAGCATTCTCCTAATATTTATTTGGAATATAATATTTCAGTTCAGTTAGTTTATTTCCTATTTAGCTGTAAGTCATTAAAGAGGGATTATATGCACACAAAAAATTATTTGGTATGGCGTTAAAGTCGTCTAACTGGTTTTGGAGTTTCAGGTTGTCTGAGTCACTTCCTTATTTTAACAAAAATGCCCAGTGGCTACATATTTGCACAAATCCTTGGTGAATAGTCTTTATAGATAATGATCCATTCAGCATAAGCAGAGGACCATTAGTTGCAATCCTTAATTTAGAATACCTTTTGCATGAAGAATCATTAATATCCAATCCAGTGTACGTGATGTCTTCTTACCAAATACCATGCTGAAGGAAAACAATGAGTCTATGGACTTTTTAAAAAAGCATATTGTCAGGTTTCAAAAAGCAAAAAAGACACACTGAGGTTCATCTAAGCCACAGGTGTCAAACTCGTGACATCATGTGATGTGTTGCAATGTATCGCGATGTATTGAAACTTTTTTCCCATTGCCAGCCATTGGGTGGGCGCAGTTTTGACATGACGCATCTGGTCCATGGGCCAGCAGTTTGACACCCCTGATCTAAGGACTCTCTTCAATTGTCCCTCACCAATAAACAGAAATCTTGCCACACTAAGGCAATCATTAAAGATATATTCTGAAAACTCCTAGAGAGGAGCTGTCTTAACTCTCTTCCTCCAAGAGAAAACTTTGCTGTCTTTGTTCCTGTGGAATCTGTGCTCTCTCTGCTGGAAATCCTTCCAGAAATCCAGTCTACAAGTAGTCTTCAACTTATGACCACAACTGAACCCAAAATTTATGTTGCTAAATGAGACAGATCTTAAGTGAGTTTTTCCCCATCTTATGACCTTTCTTGCCCAGTTGTTAAGTGAATCACTGCAGTTGTTAAGTTAGTAACCTGGTTGTTAAGTGAATCCGGTTCCCCATTGACCTTGTCAGAAGTTGCAAAACATGATCACATGACCCCAGGATACTGCAACCATCATAAATGTGAGCCTGTTGCCAAGCGTCTGACTTTTGATCACATGACCATGGAGATGGTGCAATGATTGTAAATGTGAAAAACGGTCATAAGTGACTTTATTCAGTGCTGTTGTAACTTTGAACGGTCACTAAAAGAACTGTTGTAAGTCAAGGATCACCTATACATTCCAACACATATATTAAGACTACTGCTTCCCCCCTCCATTAATGTTCATTGCTCCTCTATATGCCAGTTATGTCTGTAAACTATTTAATAAGATAATCAGCTGGTGAGTAGTTTTAGATAACTCTCCCTCCCCACTAACTTATTAGAGGTTTTTAAAAATGATTTGGAAAAAGTGCTTTGATCTTTGCATGAACACGGCATCTTTCCAATGTTCATAAAGGCCCTCTTTTTTCAGGCTTCTGCACACATTTTGAAAAAGAGTCATGTTCAATTAATGAATAGACTTACTTTATTATAACAAAAAGGGGGGGGGGAAACAGAGCTGAAGCATATAGAGGTAGTCATTTGGCTTGACCAGTAGATTAGAAATGTAGATTTCGCTAAAAATAATTACAACGTTTGACCTCATTTTTCAATACCTTCCTGAACTAGCTCTTACCATGTTTCTTTTGTACTGTGCTGCCTTTATTAGAATTTAATAAATTATGTTGGAATATTCATGAGCAGGAAGAGTCATGTGGTAACTCAGGCAGCCAATGTAACGAAAGTGCTACTGAGTCTGTGCAAAAGGGTATTGAGTTAGGAGTGGATTTTCAGTCTTGGGTTTGTCTCTGTATCTCTCTGTAAAAAGTCTTCATTGAGCTATGTTGCTGTAAAGAAGAATGTATGGTATTGTAAATATTTTGATATGAATATAAAAAAGGTTATTTGAATCAGCTAAATGCAGTCAGCTGTGAGAGCTTCTGACTTATTTTTCACCAATAGAGAAATTAAAATTCTCTAACAAAATATTAATTATGGTGGTATTTGTAACAGAGTGAAAGGGCACTTATCTGGCATCTACTTTGTTGCCATGCTATATGAGAGGTATATAGGGTTCTCAAAACCTGTGTTGCCTTTCAGATTATTACAGAGCTAAAAATGCACAACATGAAATTCATTTGAAGAGTATTTACATACCATAGATGTATGCAGTTAGAGGTCCCAACCCTTCCTTCCCCTGTGGGAAATAAACCAATTTCACAGAAAATAAATGAAATCAAACTTTATCCAAAAAAGGAAAGGAAGAAAGAATTGGAATTTAAATTTACTAATTTTTCACAAATTGTTAAAACCCTGATTGTTCTCCTGGACCTTGGGTTAGAATGATAATTGAGCCCCTGTGGGGTGTTTTAGTATCTTTTTGTTCTTCCTGTGTTGTGGGATCAGTTTCCAGTCAATTGTATTTTCTGACTTTTATATTCAAAACTGAGATATGACATTAAATATTTACACTGCTTTGTTAAAAAAAAAAAGCAAAAGAAAACAAAATGCTTCAAGGAGATCACCAGATGTGTCTGGCTCTTAAAAGAGACAATGTAAACATAAAAAATGTAAAGCAAACCACATGATAAGTGTAAATAAAATAAATATGTCCAAACAGGAAAACATGGATTTTAAAAACTTGACAATAAACCAATAAACGTAAAAGTTTTAACACAGAAAAACAAACTAAATTAAATGCAATTCCTAATTCAACCATAGTAATGCTATCTCAGACATTTCCTTCTATGCCTCAATTTCCCTTGATTACTTTGTTTTCCTGGAAATTTATTTATTTCAAATTCAAGGCTCCCTGAGTCCGTAGTAACTCTATTCCAAATGCTAACCTAACCTTCTGGAAAACTACTGTTGTCTTCTTTTCCCAAGCTTGGTCTAAGTTTCTCCTTGTTTCTTTTAAAGCAAAGGTCCCCAACTTCTGATCCATCCTTGTCCACAGCCCGTTGGGAAATGGGCCACACAAGCAACAGGCGAGTGCATGATACTCCATTTGCGCAAACAGTGGGCGTGCACGCGAAACCATCCCCTACTCCCCCATTGCCATGGCTGCCACTGCTGCCGGTTCACAGAGCCGGAAAGGTTGTGGACCGCTGTTTTAAAAGACTGAAACTTTTCTTCAATATACTAAAATATAGCAGCCTGGCCAGTTTGGCAGATAGTCAATTATGGCCATCAACTGGACTACTGCAAGATGGGAGGAAAGAGAAGCCAAAAGTTCTAACTTCTTGCTGTGCAGATAAGAAAATCCTAGATATATTGTAATACCTCTGTTTTAACCCTATCACTCTCTTGCCACATCAAAAAGGGACACATGTTGTGATTTCTGAATAAACATTCATTTTGCTGAAGGGTCTGTCCTGCTATGCAGTTAACGTGGTCATAATTGACTGCAGTAAGTCTTTCCTATTAACATTCCCAATGGCCTTCAGTGGGTCTATATATAATTTGCTTGAAATAAAATAATAAAATAAAATATGAACACCTGGTGCATTGAGCTCCTGCCCATAAATCCATCCTCCATTTCAGGAAACCTATAGTAGCCTATTAATTAATTCATGTGTGTGTGTTTGTGTACTGTATGTATGTGTGTACTGTATTTATTTATTTATTTATTTATTTATTTATTTATTTATTTATTTATTTATTTATTTATTTATTTATTAAGAGAAGAGCCTTTTCTGCTGTGGCTCCTGTCCTCTGGAACATTGTGCCTCTCAAGGTGAGATCCACTCCTTCTAGCAATTGCCTTGGGGCTCTAATGAGGATGTTCCACGCTGGAGGTGGCTAGTGGACTAAGAAGAAGATTCAGATCTTATTAGGTCGCACCATCAGCATTTTCATTGCTAAGTAAAGCAGTTGTTAAGTGGGTCACAGCTGATTTTACAATCTTTATCACTGTTGCTAAGCAAATAATTAAGTGAATCATGCAGCCATTAAGCAGATCCATCTTCTTTCATTGACTTTGCTTGTTTAAGGCTATCTGGAAAGCAGATGCCTGCAACCATTGTAAATCCGCCCTTGTGGCCAAGAGCCCAAATTTTGATCCTATGACTGAGGAGATGCTGCAATGTTTGTAAGTGTAAGGAACAGTCATTAAGTCATTTTTTTCCCAGTGCTGGTTGTAAATTTGAACAATGATTAAAAGAATAGTTATATAACAAGGACTATCTATAAACAGATATCTGTGTGCAGTATACTCCATTTAAACTCTAGGTATTCTCGGTTGATTTATAAGCTATATAAGATGTAAGGGGAAAAGACCTGGAGATTAAGTGGTAAAAGTAACTCTTTACCTCTTTGGTACATGTGTACCCAAGAAATGTAATTCTTTTTTCTTTTTTTCTTTTCTTTTTTGCAAATAACTGCTGGTTTCCCTGGAAATTCATTTGTTATTCCATCTGAGGAAGGTTTGTCAATGAATGTCACAGACATGAATCCTCTGAAATGGCTTTAAACTTAGATGGTCTGGAGAAAAGCATCCTTATTTTTGCTACCTATTATTTTCCTGTGGAAAGCCAGAGCTGTGGCATGGAAATTCTTATCCTTGACATCAGGAAGATGCTTAAATTATGTATGAGTGAAAAATCCAATACTTTAGCCTGGCTCCAATCCAGAGAACTTGTAATAGCACATTACTTACACTTTGCAATGAGTTACACATAAATATTCCTCTTGACACTTATTAATCTATACTCATAGAGCAAATTGTGAGAGGAAAAGCCACGTTTTGAAAGTTACCCTATGTTAAAAACTAGCTGGAGGTGGAAGAATAGAAAGAGGAGAAAGTCTTGACCATTGTCTTTTTCCTTGATGTGTTATTGTTCTTGTTGGGCACTTTTTGAAACTAATGCAGAAGATTTGGTTTGGGCCTTATATAAGCAGAAATGACTTTGCTATTCATTAAAACAGACTCTGAGAGATGCAGCAGATTTGAGTGTCGTATCATAAAGAACAACGTAAAGAAGTCTTTTAGAAGTGTGTTTGTGTGTGGGTGTGTGTGGAGGGGGGGGAGGGGGGGAGCTGCTGTAGTGAACATCAAAAAGATGCTGTGCTCATACCTTGGCCTGTACTTGATCTGAAACATTTCATCCAAATCATCTTCAGAGCATGCCCAACTCTAATAGGAACAGTGATTTCTTTTCATTCAGTATTGGAAACATTCATTCTTCTTCTCCCTTCACATAGTGCAAAGTAGAGGTGGACCAACTCCCAGAATCCCTGAGCCAGCATGAGTCAGGAATTCTGGGAGTTGAAGCCCACAAGTCATAAAAGGGCCATAGTTCCCCACCCCTGGTCTAAAGCAATAATATTCATTCTTGCACCATGGCATTTCACCCTCTTATTCTAGATAACTCAAAGGTATCATCTGCCTCACTGGAATTTGTTGGATCTGAAGTGAAACAAGATAAAGTGAAAGTTCCAGCTAATAAAACTGTTGATCAGTGGTGATACATTTATGCAAACAAGTGTTCAGCTAATGGTTAATTGAGCAAGTGGTAAAACTGATTGTGGAGTACACTGTATATTGTGATTAATTCCATTACATGGGCAGATTTATGAATTAGAAAGGAAAATTTAAAAATCTATAATAACATATAAAAGAAAAACGTTTTCAACAGGGTACCTAACTAGGAGTAATTAAAGTTCCTAAATGCACATATTAATGAGGCAGGGAGAGAACCACGGATGTTGCCTTTAATTCTTCAGACAAAGATCTAATATAAATAAGAAAAGAACTGAATAGAAACTTTCCCTATCCTACATTATTAACACTATCAGCTTTTCTATAAAACTGGCCTTTTCCTGTCTGGCAGATGTGTGGGCTTCAGTTCCCACAATTCTCCAGTCAAGATAGCCATTGCTAAGAATTCTGGGAATAAAAGGGATATCTCAGATTGGGGCAGGGTAAATAAAGTCTTCCATATTGTTGAATAAGTTTATGATTATTTGACAGACAAGTGAATGCACTATTTATGAGTTTAAAAAATGTGCCCAGCAGTTTCTGCAATGCTATAAGATTAGATCCCTATTTCCCTTTGATTCTGTCCCACAATGATTGATGATTTGTTTTCTGATTGATCCAGCCCTTTGGTTATGAGTTGGTTTTCATTTCTAGGAATGTTCAATTTCATAACTAAAACTGATTTCCTTGTTTTATTAGCCAAAGCTGCATTTGCCTAGAAGGTTCTATTCATTTTCTCCCACACAACATTTATGTTATTTTTTTGATGACTCTAGGTTATATGAATTAATAGGACAACACATTTCCAAAATTCACCCATTATTATTTCCTCAGTTTATGACTTATACTTAAAAAATGAATCTCTGAAAAACTCTAGAAAATCTTGCATATTTTATTGCATCATACAAAATGGAATAAGTTCCATATTAGCTTTGCCTGCAATATTCCATTAAACATCTGTCAATGGATAGATTTGAGGGGGGGGGAAACCCATTGTTTAAAATTATTTTTAAAAATAATTGTTGGTGGTCTCTCATCTTTAGCCATATAGAGTATACCAAAATTCAATAATAATAGCAATATGTTTCACTATTTGTTTATTTTTTTTGAAAAAAATGTGAATGTTCCTATGAATATTCAAAGACCATGCTTCAAATGAGTTAGAGCTTAAAATAAAATGACAACTAATTTAAACATTTAATATAATTTATGTAATAAATTTTCTATGCGGGCTGACATTTGGTACTCCCTATATATTAAAAATCCTATGAATTTCCTGCTTACAAATTCTGTCCCTTTAGCTTGGCTTTCCAGCAAAATTTCTATTAGAAATTAGAACTTTCATCTGTATTTAGTAGCAGTGTGCCATTTTTAGGATTTGAAATGAAAAAGGTGCCTCAGAGTATATATATATATACTCCCTGCACTTATTGGTGCTTCTTAAGAGAAAATGCAGCCTTGCAACACTCCTAAATGTATGGTACCAGCAAAATACATGTTTGAATTCAGTAAGGAAAGGTGACCATTTTGTGGCATCCTCTTCGCCCTACTTAACTCAACTACTGTATGTATTTTCCTGAGGAACATATATTTATTGTTGCAATCCAAGAGAAGATGCGGTACCCATAAGGAGCGCCCCCAGGCATCCCCTGCCCCTAAATGCATCTTCACAGGCAGAAGTTAAAATTATTCCCTCTCCAAAGACTATAATACTCGAGACTCAAACCTATTTTACTTGTATCGCTGTACAGCTGCCAACCCTGAAAATAATCCTCATAAAAGAGATCAAAATATTAAGATGGGAAAAGCAGCTGGAAGATGAGTTGGAGAATGTATTTTGTGTCCCACAAATGGATGGAAAATAGTGTTGCTGAGATAAAACATTCATGTAGCATGACCCTTCAACTTCTAAACGTGCAATCTATATACAATACATACTTTCTTAGAAATAAGTCCCACTGGTTTTCATGAATTTATTTCAAGGTAAGTGTGCATAAGATTGCAGCCTCTAAGTTTTTACACTGAAAAATTATTACAATTGCTCATGAAGTCTTGCAGTGTGCTTCCTCTGGCAAAAAAAAAAAAAAAATGATGGTGAAGTTTAATGTGGGAAACAAGGATTGTGAGGAGGAAAAATGCATTTGGAATCCTGATAATATAAAAGCAATTTAATCCCATTACTCTTTCAAATGCTGAATTGCCTTTCCTACAAGTTCAACCCTGTCAGTCTACCCCAACCTTCTGTTTTCTAGAATCTCTCAGTTCTGTATCCATTTGTTCCTAGGCAGCATACCATGCTAAGCCAAGTGGTTACATTCCAATACACAGTTGAGTAAACAGATTTTAAAAGTTTCTAAAAACCATCCTGTTTAATTTCTCAATGTCATGTGTCATTGAAATATTGCTCCTGAAAGGGCTACCTAATAATGGCAGTATCCTATCCTATTCTTGCTTTCTATATTGATATATGATAGATCAGTGGTTCTCAACCTGTGGGTCGGGACCCCATTTGGGGTCGAATGACCATTTCACGGGGGTTGCCAAACAACGCAGTCCACCATTTTTTCCCCCTTTTCCTTAGCTGTGCTACTCCCTTTTATTCTATTGGCTTTTGAAAGCCCATAGAATAGACTCTCTTGAATAGAGTCTAATTCTATGGGCTTTCCAAAGCCAATAGGAATTGTCCAGCCTGTCTCTGCCCTGCTGAGCCCGCTAAAAGTCCCATTCTGCAAACGGTGCTGCACCAATTGAGTAGTCCTCGACTTACAACCGGTTGAGTAGTGCTCGACTTACGACCGGTTAGGGGTCACGGCATTAAAAAGGTTGAGAACCGCTGTGATAGATATTATGTGTAATTAGACTCACCAAGGCTAATCGTGAAGGCAGATGCATTTCACTAATCATTTATTGCTAATTGACAAATAATAAATCTCTCACTTTTGCTGCCTATCAGCAGTGAAAAAAAAATTCAAGGGGTCTATCAAGCCATCGTGTATGAGAAGTAAAGATATCTTTGGCTTGGTGGGTTTTAAGGCTGCAACCATTTCATTCAGGTTTCCTCTATCTTAATAAGCAGAAGTACAATTCATTTGTTATGACCCATCATTTAATTAAATGTGCTGTTTGTCCCCTTGCTATCTTGAGGTAACTTTCTGCTTAACATGACAATAAGATTTTTATAATGGAAAGTCTTTAGCCAAATAGGGAGCAAAAGGCAGGACCATTTGCCATCACCACAAGAATAATATTGATTTGTATTTTAATACTTTAGCTATTTTTACAAAGCTGGGAAAGATGCATATATGCAGTATGTTGAACCGTATGCATTTTATATTTTCTTCTTAAAATGCACACAAATAGAATACAATCCTTCTCAGTGCTACTTTCTATACAGCAGGGGTGTCAAATTGCCGGCCCGTAGGCTGGATGCATCATGCCAAAACCGCACCCACCTCAACTCTGGCAATGGGGAAAAAGTCTCGATATGTCGTGACACGTCACGTGACATAGCAAGTTTGACAGCCCTCTGTGACAACTCTTCACAGATTAACCTCTATAATGCAGTTGTAGAGTTTGTAACATACGAACATGTAACTCCCCAATCTATGCAATGAAATCCTTTCATCCTCTAGCAATTACAACTCATAACTCTTCCAACTTCTGTTGAGTATTTTGGGAGCATGACCAGGGCTGAAAAATGAATTGTCCCAAGGCTATTGTATCAATAAAAAAATGATCATATAAAAATGTATACACAAACTCCAGAAAAGATTTAATTGGATTAGCTAGTATGGAATGGATATTTGCTTTTGTCATTATCTTCTTCCCATCTTGCCTTACCAGAGCCTAATTATTTAACAGAATTTTATTTTAAGTTCATTATTTATATTATATTTTTATTCACATCAAGTTCATGTTATAATTTTATTCAATTGATATATTATTGACAACTCTACTGGAAATCTGTCATGCCAGGAATAAAAGGGAGGAAGAAAAATAAATGTTTGAGTCATTTTGTTACAGTAAGTCTGTAATTCTACAAAATGATTTGTAATAATTGATTAATGGTAGCCTTATGTAACCAAAGTGTGAAGATTTGCTCTACCTACAGTTCAGTATTAAAATAGTCTTTATTCTTTATTGGTCAAGTGTGATTGGACACACAAGGAATTTGCCTCTGATGCTTAACCTCTCAGTGTACATATAAACAACAAAATAATATAAACATAAGAATACCAATAGTAGAAAGTAAAAGGAAAGATAAGAAGGATAATGGTAATACAACCCTACTACATGGGTAAATATCTTTGGACATCATTCCATAGTTTTGGCACATCTTTGCCTCTGCTCTAGTTCTTTTCTCTACATTGCCATCGCACTCAAACAATTATCAGCTGTAATTAAGCTGCAACTGAGCTATGGGCTGATTGAATGAATGATTGAATTAATGAAAGGCACAATGGAAAATGTTTTATTTTGCTTTTTTAAACTTCTCTTTCACTTCTTAATTGGAAATACTGTTGATGCAGTTATAAAGAAAGTGGCAAATGCAGAAATACTTTGTACTGTAAGTATCTCCACATCCAAAGATACATCTTCTTTTGTTCTCATGTGGTGAACATTGGTGAGATGTGAAAAGTAAAACTATTTTTTTAATGCATTTGTTTCAGTAAGCATACATTATTCTTTCTCAACAAGACAAACATTCTAAAAATCACTAAGTGTATCATATTCATATTCATAGCATCCGGATTAATAGTGTTATAATGACTTAATTCTATGACTGCGTTATTTCATACTGGATATGTTGGATACTAGAAAAATACACAATTGCTTTAACAAGTCGCAAATAGATGCTGTGTTCATGCTGTTATATATTCTAAAGTGCCTCTTCTAAATCAAAGCTGAAGCTTTGCACTACCCAACCAAATGTATACACTTTTTTTTTTCTAATACTCTCTCGGATAAAAGGCAGCCAATCAGAATTATTTCCGAGTATTTTTATCTGCATTGATTTCTAGCTAGTTAGAGTGTCTCTGGAATGTGCAGAATTTCCTTTCTGCCTATACCAACCAATATCACAGGAAGGAATATTTTCTTCCTGCTAAAAAGGAAAAGGATAAAGCAACAATCTCCTGATCTATGCTCTGGTTCCAGAGAAAGTGATTTAAGAGATACAGCTTAAGTGGAAATATGTTCTTATATATATATATATATGTAGGTCTTTGGTTATTTGGGTTTTCTCCCATGTAAAATTGGAAGTGTCTTGGCGACGTTTCGACGAAGTCCCATTCGTCATCTTCAGGCTGGTGTTTTCAGCTTCGTGCTTTGAGGAACAACAAGCAGAACCATGGACAGAAGGCTGGTGGGAGGCGATGGCCGTGCATACCAGGGAGATCAGACCACCCCCCGATGGGTGTGGCACGCAGATGCGGAGCAGCGGTTGGGTCACATTGTGGGGAAGAGGGTGATCCCGTACCAATCGATCTGACAGGGGAGCAGAGAATTGCGAGTAGATTGCACCCGGCGGTACAACGAAAAGACCTCCCAGCGGGGGGTGAGGATGGAAAACCTGGGCATGGAGAAAGCGAACGGGGGGCTACCCAATCACAAACTAGGCAGCAGCAGACTGTTACTCAGGCACCCCCAAGCAGTTGCTACCAGGAACGAGGGAGGGAGAATAACGATGAACCCAGTAAAGCAAAAATTGAAATGACATCTATAGAAAGGGACAGGAAGGAGAGTGATATAAAACAGAATGGAATACTTGAATCGCAGTTGCAAAAGATGGGGGGATCGGACCGTAACTCAACTAGGACAACCGGAGGAAGCAAAAGAAACGGGGGATAACATACACACACCCCAACAAGCAGAACCATGGACAGAAGGCTGGTGGGAGGGAGACAATCACCACCCATGAGGGAGGTGAAGGAACTTCGGCCAGTCCCAGGGTTAGTGAAAGAGATACGCGCGACGGAACACAGAAAGGAAGTAAGAAAGAACTACACTCTGATGCAAGACACACACTCAAATTACAGCACGCCCAGCTGGGCCCCATGACACGGTCTAGGAGCCGAGTGCAGATGATTAGCAGTTGCATATAAGTTTTCCCAACAAACTGCCTTTTACACCCTGACGATGTCAAAAGCTCTTGACGAAAGCTAGGTTTAGCTAATAAATTTTCTACATTTTTATTCTCTTGGTGATTTACTTTTATTGGATTTTAACATATATATATATATATATATATATATATATATATATATGTGTGTGTGTGTGTGTGTGTGTGTGTGTGTGTGTGTGTGTGTGTGTTTTCTGAGGTTTTCGCGGGTGTTTGTATGTAGGTCTTTGGTTGTTCAGGTTTCTACCAGCAGACAAGGGCAATGCCACGGTGGTTATGAACACATCTGACTACCAAACCAAATTAACCAACCTACTCCAAGACTCCACATACAAACCCCTAAATACAGATCCCACCACCTACCTGGAAAAAACCACCAGATCCAAAATAAAAGCCTCCCCCATTAGCGAAGAGATCCAGCAAAGAATCATTCCCAGAGAGAAATCATCCAGATGCCCCAAACTCTATGGTCTCCCCAAGATACACAAAGAAGGAACCCCACTCAGACCTATAGTCAGCTCCATAGGCTCACCTCTACAAAACCTAGCCAAATTTCTCGCCAAACAACTACAGCCCTATGCAGAATCCATCACCTCACACGTAAAAAACTCATTCCAGTTTATAGAGATCATAAAGAAACAAAACTTACAGCCCAGCGACCTACTAGTGAGCTTCGATGTCATATCCCTCTTCACCCAAGTGCCTATCAAAGAAGCCTTGACAGCTATTCAAAACAAATATAACCCCCCCAAACACATCTTAGATCTGACCAACCACTGCCTATCCAACACATACTTCATCTATAATGGACAAAAATACAAACAAACAGAAGGAGCACCCATGGGATCACCCCTCTCACCTGTCATTGCCAACCTCTACATGGAACACTTTGAAACCCAAGCTCTAGAAAAATCGGATCACAAACCCAAACTCTGGCTCAGATATGTACGTAGACGACACCTTCATAATCTGGCCACATGGGAAAGAAAAACTGGACAACTTCCTCACACACCTCAACAGCCTACACCCCAAAATACAGTTCACCATGGAAACAGAAGCTAACAACCAACTTCCCTTCCTGGATGTCTTAGTCTACAAGAAATCCAATGGCTCCCTAGGACACACCATCTACCAGAAGAAAACACACACAAACCGCTATCTGCACGCTCTCTCACACCACCACCCAGCACAGATCAACTCTGTAGCCAAGACACTCATCTCCAGAACAAAACGCTTAGCTGACGAACAACACCTAAAACCCGAACTACACACTCTCACCAATGTACTAACATCCAATGGATTCCATAGAAATAAGATTACAAACCTAATCCAAAAAGAAACCCCCACTAAAATCCAAGACAAAGAACAAGAAAACGGCAAAGCCCTCCTCCCATACATAAAAGGCACCACAGACAGAATCAGTAAGATCCTCCATAAACACAACATCAAAACAGCATTCTGCACAAACAGAAAAATATCCACCATCCTTAGAAACCCCAAAGATAAAATTGAATTAGAAAATCAAGGAGTATACGAAATCCCATGCACCACTTGTCCCACCACATACATCGGACAAACCAACAGAAGAATAAGTGCACGCATTGAAGAACATAAGAACTCAGTCAAAAAAGAGGAACCAACATCTTCCCTGGTCCAACACCTTAAAGCCACAGGACCCTAACCATTCAGAACACACCTCCACCAAATCAGAACACAGCTAAGCTCCCACCCAATCAGTTCATACCCCCACTGGCAGTTAAAAGGAATAAACAGCTAAGACCACACATTGCTGCTCAAAACACGAAGCTGAAAGTACCAGCCTGAAGATGACGAATGGGACTTCGTCGAAACGTCGCCAAGACACTTCCAATTTTACGCGGGAGAAAACCCGAACAACCAAAGACCTACATACAAATACCCGTGAAAACCTCAGATATATATATATATATATATATATATATATATATATATATATATATATATGTAGGTCTTTGGTTGTTCGGGTTTTCTCCCGCGTAAAATTGGAAGTGTCTTGGCGACGTTTCGATGCCCATTCGTCATCTTCAGGCTGGTGTTTTCAGCTTCGTGCTTCGAGCAGCAATGTGTGGTCTTAGCTGTTTCTTCCTTTTAACTGCCAGTGGGGGTATGAACTGATTGGGTGGGAGCTTGGCTGTGTTCTGATTGGGTGGAGGTGTGTTCTGATTGGTTAGGGGCTTGGCTGTGCTCTGATTGGCTGGGGGGTTGGCTGTGCTCTGATTGGCTGGGGGGTTGGCTGTGCTCTGATTGGCTGGGGGAGTGTTCTGTTTGGTTGTGCTCAGGTTAGTCTGAGTTGCAGAGGGGTTTAAGATTTTGGACTGCCTTGCTATTTTTTGGCTTCGCGTTCGTGGTCGTGCCTGCTCTTCATGGAGGGTGTCAGTTTGCTTCATGTATGGATTGGAGGGGTTTAAAGTGGCTAATGATGCAGCTGTGGTCTGGCTTCTGGTTTGTGTTCTGAATGGTTAGGGTCCTGTGGCTTTAAGGTGTTGGACCAGGGAAGATGTTGGTTCCTCTTTTTTGACTGAGTTCTTATGTTCTTCAATGCGTGCACTTATTCTTCTGTTGGTTTGTCCGATGTATGTGGTGGGACAAGTGGTGCATGGGATTTCGTATACTCCTTGATTTTCTAATTCAATTTTATCTTTGGGGTTTCTAAGGATGGTGGATATTTTTCTGTTTGTGCAGAATGCTGTTTTGATGTTGTGTTTATGGAGGATCTTACTGATTCTGTCTGTGGTGCCTTTTATGTATGGGAGGAGGGCTTTGCCATTTTCTTGTTCTTTGTCTTGGATTTTAGTGGGGGTTTCTTTTTGGATTAGGTTTGTAATCTTATTTCTATGGAATCCATTGGATGTTAGTACATTGGTGAGAGTGTGTAGTTCGGGTTTTAGGTGTTGTTCGTCAGCTAAGCGTTTTGTTCTGGAGATGAGTGTCTTGGCTACAGAGTTGATCTGTGCTGGGTGGTGGTGTGAGAGAGCGTGCAGATAGCGGTTTGTGTGTGTTTTCTTCTGGTAGATGGTGTGTCCTAGGGAGCCATTGGATTTCTTGTAGACTAAGACATCCAGGAAGGGAAGTTGGTTGTTAGCTTCTGTTTCCATGGTGAACTGTATTTTGGGGTGTAGGCTGTTGAGGTGTGTGAGGAAGTTGTCCAGTTTTTCTTTCCCATGTGGCCAGATTATGAAGGTGTCGTCTACGTATCTGAGCCAGAGTTTGGGTTTGTGATCCGATTTTTCTAGAGCTTGGGTTTCAAAGTGTTCCATGTAGAGGTTGGCAATGACAGGTGAGAGGGGTGATCCCATGGGTGCTCCTTCTGTTTGTTTGTATTTTTGTCCATTATAGATGAAGTATGTGTTGGATAGGCAGTGGTTGGTCAGATCTAAGATGTGTTTGGGGGGGTTATATTTGTTTTGGATAGCTGTCAAGGCTTCTTTGATAGGCACTTGGGTGAAGAGGGATATGACATCGAAGCTCACTAGTAGGTCGCTGGGCTGTAAGTTTTGTTTCTTTATGATCTCTATAAACTGGAATGAGTTTTTTTACGTGTGAGGTGATGGATTCTGCATAGGGCTGTAGTTGTTTGGCGAGAAATTTGGCTAGGTTTTGTAGAGGTGAGCCTATGGAACTGACTATAGGTCTGAGTGGGATTCCTTCCTTGTGTATCTTGGGGAGACCATAGAGTTTGGGGCATCGGGATGATTTCTCTCTGGGAATGATTCTTTGCTGGATCTCTTCGCTAATGGGGGAGGCTTTTATTTTGGATCTGGTGGTTTTTTCCAGGTAGGTGGTGGGATCTGTATTTAGGGGTTTGTATGTGGAGTCTTGGAGTCGGTTGGTTAATTTGGTTTGGTAGTCAGATGTGTTCATAACCACCGTGGCGTTGCCCTTGTCTGCTGGTAGGATTATTATGCTGGTGTCTTCTTTCAGGTTACGTAGTGCTGTCTGTTCCTCTTTGGGTAAGTTGCTTTTGGGTGGCTTGCTGGTGCAGTTAAAAGGAATAAACAGCTAAGACCACACATTGCTGCTCAAAGCACGAAGCTGAAAGCACCAGCCTGAATATGACGAATGGGACTTCATCGAAACGTCGCCAAGACACTTCCAATTTTACGTGGGAGAAAACCCGAACAACCAAAGACCTACATATATATATGAGATTGTGATTTTTCAGACTTTAGGCTGGGATCATGTGATCCCCTCACCCCATCCCAATTGCCAGAATTTCATAAGTTTTATGAAGTTTTGGCAAAATCCTGTGTGACACAATAAAAGTTGTAGAGACTGCTGTAAGTATGAGACAATATTGCAGCTGTACAATTCTTCAGATTTTATTTGGCTCCTGAACACACAGGATAGGAAAAAAGCCCTTGTGAGAATCTCATTAAAATAGCTACATCTGGAAAAAGACAAGTGCTGCATCCCACTCTCATGTGTGCTTCCAAGCACTTCTTCCAAACTGAATTAAAAAAAAAATTGCAGAGGTCTAAAGAATATATATTCATTTACGAAAGCAATGAAAATATTAATAAAACAATGCTCAGTCTTTCAAACATAACAAGCTTCATATCACGTAGGAAAGAAACAATATGTAAATATTGCATAATGCCACATTCACTGGAATTGTAATTTTTCTTTCCATTTTTCTAAATTTTTCTTGGAAGATGGAAAACTCTCATGTCCTTCATAGACAAGGTTATAGGCACCCCACCTTTAAGTTCCACAGAAGAAATGAGTTGATGTAAAGATGAATCAATTCTTTTTACTTTTTCCACTGCCTGGGTTTTCTTAAAAGATACGTGGCTCTTATCATAAACAATCTTTTTATTATCAGAATACTCAAATGACCTTAATCATCTTAACTATACTCGCTAGTTCTATAAAGATGTATAAACCTATTTTCATAAATTACCCTCTAGGAGTCTATACCAGTGGTTCTCAACCTGTGGGTCGGGACCCTATTTGGGGTCGAATGACCATTTCACGGGGGTCGCCAAACAACACAGTCCACCATTTTTTCCCCTTTTCCTTAGCTGTGCTACTCCCTTTTATTCTATTGCAGTGGTTCTCAACCTTTTTAATGCCACGACCCCCAACCGGTCGTAAGTAGAGGACTACTCAACCGGTTGTAAGTCGAGGACTACTCAACTGGTGCAGCACCGTTTGCAGAATGGGACTTTTGGTGGGCTCAGCAGGGCAGAGACAGCCTGGACAATTCCTATTGGCTTTTGAAAGCCAATAGAATTAGACTCTATTCCAGAGAGTCTATTCTATTGGCTTTCAAAAGCCAATAGAATAAAAGGGAGTAGCACAGCTAAGGAAAAGGGGAACAAAATGGTGGACTGCGTTGTTTGGCGACCCCCGTGAAATGATTGTTCGACCCCAAATGGTGTCCCGACCCACAGGTTGAGAACCACTGTTCTATAGGCTTTTGAAAGCCAATAGAATAGACTCCCTTGAATAGAGTCTAATTCTATTGGCTTTCAAAAGCCAATAGGAATTGTCCAGGCTGTCTCTGCCCTGCTGAGCCCGCCAAAAGTCCCATTCTGCAAATGGTGCTGCACCAGTTGAGTAGTCCTCGACTTATGACCTGTTAGGGGTCACGGCATTAAAAAGGTTGAGAACCACTGGTCTATACAGTTCAGTATCATCCACAAATACCCAAAAATATATAATTGAAAATCCAGTAGATTAAGGAAAAGTAGGATTTAAAAAATATCTGGGATGTAAAAAAAATATATATATCGAGGAACTGATAATCCACTGATAGCAAAATAAAGATAACTTGAAAATATCAGGAAAAAGAAAGAAAAGAAAAACTACACACCTAGGAACTATATATGAAATGAATTCTTAATAATATTAGAGTATGATGTCATAATAATATAAATTTTGGTACATTACTATATATATAAGAAGTTACATAAGCAGTTAAAAAATCAGAAATTACAGATGGTGCGACTTAATAGGATCTTTGCAAAAATACTAAAACAAATGAACAAAACTGGCATAGATGTTTTAATTAAATTGGTTGGTATAATCTATATGAATTCCATCTGGCTAGCTAAATATTGCAAAAATGTAGTGAATGCTATAGATATTTCTTAAAATATTGCATATGATTTATCAGAAATGCAAAACTGTTCTGCATATGAGCTAAATTGTATATATTTCATACATATTATATAGTAGAAAAGTGCAGAGTTCTGAATATGGATGTTTGTGCATATTTTGTTGACTATGAAAGGGCAGTTCATTAAGTGAACCATAGTAAATGTCTAACTATTCTGAGAACTATAAATCTGGATAATAAAAACAATAATATGCATTGTTTTAAATTTATACTGAAGGCAAAAATGAAATAAAACAAAACCTTTTCAAATATTCCACGAAGTATGGCAATGCTGGGCATTATAACCTTGCTATTTAACATATATTCTGAAGCTGATTTCAAAGAATGCTTACAAGAGTGTCAAGAAAGTTTAAATATTAATAGTATAATAAACAACTTAAATTACATGGATGACAACACTACTGAAAGAGCAAGGTTTACAAATTTTACTTAAATATGTCACTCGAATAAATGTTGTAAGCTAAAAATAAATCAGAAGAAAACAAAAATCATGGTATCAATTAAATATATAGATACAGAACAGTATATGTTTTGAATGATAGATCGTATCAGCATGAAAATAAAGAGCAAAAATACTTAAGCTTGTTTGTTGCCATGATCGAAAATTATTACTCTACTGATGTCCATGGGAAAGAATGAAGAGCCAGCTGGTAAACTGGCTCTTTGAACTTCCCCAGAAAAGAAGAGAACTTGAAATTGGCCATAAGTGGTCCAGGCAGCTACTCCTTGTGAGAAGATGGCAAGACAGTGATCTCCAGTGGGATTATAGCTCTGGGAGATAGCCATCTTGCTCAAATTGCAGTCGGCGCCTTTGAAAGGACACTATGTTTGAATATTTCCTTTCTAATTACTTTCAGAAATAGCTTGTTAACTGCTTTTCAGATATTAGGAAGCTTTGGACTGACAGGTTTTCAGTACCATAAAAGTTTTGTTGAAGAAACCATTTTTAAATACAAGCCTAAGGATGTTTTAAAATGGTGGGGTGAGAAATAAACAGCAAAAGTCTAGTCCTCAAAGACCACTGCTATCTGCCAAGCATTTGGCAACAGCATTGTTGCAACATCAGCACTAAGAGGATGGCCACGGGGCCAATTTGCAGGAACATACAACTAATGCAACATCTGGGGCAGAATTTGTTTCAACCTGTGGCAGTATGAAAGATGGCAGATGAGCCAATGTACATGTATTCCAATGGGAGCTCGCCAAAAAAATTAGGGAATGTCCCTTCTGAGCTTTTCTTCTCCCATTATGCAGCTGTGGGCTTATCTGATATTTCTCAAGGAAGCATCTCTTCACCCTGATTCTCATTCTACTTTCTCTTCCAATTTTACTCCAAAATAAACGAGTGGGATCAGAGGGTTGAGAGAGGAAAAGACTATCACTCTATATGGTTTCACAGCTGGGGTGAAGCATGTGGGATGGGGTGGGGCAGAACCTGGATTCCCTAGGTCTTATTTCAACATTTTAGCCACTATACATACTGACATAAACCAAAAACTTACACTTATTGTTTCTTTCTTTCTGCTTATGCTTTGACCATATCAACTTGTGTTCCTTTGCCTTCAGGACAAATATGATTTTTTGAGTAACAAAACCAAGTGACAGCACATATAACAGCTAAAGCTGGTATAAGTATATTATATATTATGCATAAACTATCATAATCTTTTTATGAATTTGCAGCTCTGTGCAAGTTCTGTGAACTGTAAATATAACGGGTGAGGTAATGAATGAGATACAAGTTTTGCACATCTCCCATTTACAAGGATCATCAATCACTAGTCTGAGAAAAATCTCTTTGACTAGCCTCATAAGATGTGAAAATCAAATGTGAAAACCCCAAAGCTCATAGAGGGCGGACAGAATTTAAAGAATTCATAAAATAAGTGCTAATTCAAAGGAGTACCTGTCAACCTTTTTAAAAAATAAAATTCATTTGGTTTCAGATTAATGTGCTGCTCTTTTCCCTAAAAGGCTGTTCTCTGGATTTGCTTTCTGAATTAATAAAAAGAATGGTGGCTATTACTGTAGCATTCACCTGTGAAAGGTGAAGGGAGGAAAGAGAAGTGAATTATTGTTCCCCGGTTTATGAACATTACTTTGCCATCAGAGGATGCCACAAGGAATAAAAGAGATGTGACAAAAAAGTAGTTTCTTGTCCTTTCTAGATGGAAACAGTCTCTGCTCTACTAAACCTATGGTTCTTAGCATTCTTGAAAGAGTAGCTATACAAAGGATACATACTTTGTGACAAGAATTGTTTAAAACAAACACAAAACCCCTCTCCTCAAATATTGTTCCTCTATAAATAATCACGCCAACATCAGCAGTGTTGCTTAAAAGGCTGCCCCTATGACAGATTGAGGTCAGCGGTTCAAATCTCACCGGCTCAAGGTTGACTCAGCCTTCCATCCTTCCGGGGTAGGTAAAATGAGGACCCAGATTGTTGGGGGCAATGTAAATATATATATACATTGCTTACTGGTGTACACCGCTTAGAGAGTGCTTGCACTTAAAACGGTATATAAATCTCATAAATAAATAAATAAATAAATAAAATTGGGTGGGGCTGGTAAGCTCATAGGTTTTCTAGTCCAAGTTCTAGTTTCACTTTCCTATTAAGCTAAGCTATTTCATAGAGTGATCTTGGATCAGTTCTTCTTTTTTAACTAAATATATTATAAGATCCTTGCAAATATGAACTACTTGTGGCAGGACTATGTTTCCTTGGATTCTTTGAGGTAAGGATGGAGGAAAAAGTCAGTTTTACAGATCAGAAATAGACCTGCCATCTAGCCCTTCCAGTGACAAGCTAGGATGGGAATCTGTGAGGTTTCCATTTGTCAGCTTTGATTTCCTGGATCATGAACCACATTTCCTTCACAAAGCACTCTTGGCAAGGGATGGGCTGTACCTTACGAAAACAGGGAAAACTATACTCGGAAAAAGACTGGCCCAACTCACCAGGAGGGCTTGAAACTAAAATTGAGGGGCGAGGGGTCAGCTCCACTAGATAAGACCAAACCAGAAATCAACTTCATAGAAGACTAAAATTATTTGTATTGAAACTGTTAATAATAACAGAATCATATAAATTTGATTAGTGATTTACCTTCTTATATGTCAGTGAATTAGGGAGGAGTCTGTCTGAATCTTCAGAGCCACTTAGCTCATTCTCTGGATTTTATTTTATTTTTTATAAAAAAACCACATATTTAGTCTCTTGTTTGGATAACACTTCTTGAATATTCCCATCAAAATCATCTTCCTTACTCATTACAGAGGTATTTCACCTAGTTCCTGCCAAAAGCTCTCAGACAATATCCTGATAACTCATTCCATTTTCCTTGAGGGGGAATCAATTTATTAAATATTCTTCTATCTAATTTCTATAAGTAACTTTAAGATTTTGTCTATTAACTAGGAAGAAGGCCTCAGTTTTCCCTAAAACTTTTAACAACATATCCCTTTGTTATCATAATATAATTAAGGTAGGTGGTGGGGAAGAGAAAATTAGCTGTTCCTTTGGCATATCCCTCTCTAGAGAGCTGAATCATATGCTATTATTAATCATCCCAAATTCACTTTTGTAGAAAAAAGAGAACAAGTATAATCAACATATTTCTGTTCAATCTTTTGCAATCCTTTCCGAAGTATATATGAGGTACTCCTACTTTTTTGGATCTTCTTTTAACAGATGGCTACTATTTAGTTTTTATTTTTCTCTCAATAAAATGCAGTGTCTTCAGATCTTAATGGACTCTAAGTGAACCCAACCATGGTGACTGCCTGGACTGGTTCTTGCCTTTTTATTGGCAATATTTTAGGAAGTGTCTACCATTGCCTGCTTCCTAGTCAAGTCAAAAGTCATTTTTAAAAAAATCTTATTTCTTGTGGAATTGTGATCAGAGAGTTTGTTTATAAATGTTTGTTTATGTCTTGCAAACATCTACAGTCATGTGCAAAGGAGAATGGATGAAAGTGCAGCTCCCTGTTAAACTGCATTTTTTTTTCAAAATATAGAAGAGGAATCTTATACCCAGCATATCTCATTCTTTCATGGTTCATTCTTTAAACAGCTAGAACTCTCATTCAGCTGGTATTTAAAACAGAGAATTTGTTTCAATAATGTCTGCACCATCTTATCTATTTATTTTCAGATGGGGTATGAATAGCTAGAGTGTTTGAGCAGAATTGGAGAAACCAATTTCAAATACAATCAGCCACAGAAGTCCGTTGAAGGTCTTTGGGTCAGATACTACTTGTCTCTGATCCAAATTGTAACTATACTATGTCAGAATGTATTTGATATGATTTTCTGACATAGCCCAAAACCTTTTAATGTTTGTGAGTTCAGTAACCTCTTGCTCAATGATGGAGTAAAAGTCCTGTTTTGCCAAAACAGTCACTCTGAGATTTACCATAAAGAGTCTTTGCAGATTGAAATGTTGTGACAGTACTTTGTCCTTATTTTGAATCTTATGCCCATTAATTTGTTTTATGCTAAGTTTGTCTTATATAGAATCAAAAGTGGCATTGCTGTCAGATGATGGCATATACTATTTTGGAAAATAGCAGTAGCACTTAGACTTATATACCGCTTCACAGTGCTTTACAGCCCTCTCTAAGTGGTTTACAAAGTCAGCATATTGCTCCCAACAATCTGGGTCCTCATTTTACCGACCTTGGAAGGATGAGTCAATCTGGAGCCGGTGAGAACTCAACTCCTGGCACTGAGCTGAATTAGACTGCAATACTACATTCTAACAATTACGCCACCATGGCTCCTTGTGAAGGCACCTCTAATCTTGTGTGTGAAATAGTTGAGGCCTGCGATAGTGATGGTACTGCAAATGTGGGGAAAGAGTAGACATCTGGGTTTGTTGCGGGATCTGATTCTGTGTTAGCATAATTGTTTGGTTATTTTATATTGCCTACAAGAATCTGCTGCAGGTTTGGTGAAATCTGTAAATTGCCATTTTAGAACAAAGTATATATGCCAGCATTAGAAAGTGGGTGAGATTGCTAAATTCATTTACATCAAAAAGTTTCGGGCTATTTCAGAGATCTCAACAAACACAATGGATTTTTAATATATTATAATTGCTAACTGATGAAGTAATCTGTCTCACATATAACTTGCGTAACTACTTTCTCCCTTTACTTGACTCATCCTCTCTTCAGATCCTTCATCAATTAATCATCCCAGGTATTTAATCAAGAGACCTACACCCAACAAAGCCTTATGCTTCTTAATAAAATTTGTTAGTCAGAGAAGGTGCTGCAAGCTCCTGAGTTTGGGCTGCCATAGAGTAAAACAACTCTCTTTCAATAATGTCAATCTTAGGAAATGAGAAATGGAAGTAGCTGAGATCCTATCCCAGAATATGTCTGATGGGAAAAGGGGAAAAGATGAATAATTCATAATGAATTTTTAGCTTGAGAATTCAAACACATACATATTATCAAGCATATGTTTATTGAGGGGAAAAATGAGAATAAGCATAGTAAAAAAAAAAAGAGGTAAAGGAGTCCCTACAGATTTTATTCTGCTAATCGTTGTGGATTGTAGGGGGTGGTACTCATCTCCATTTCAAGGCCATTGAGCCAGTGCTGTCCAAAGACATTTCTGCAATCATGTGGTCAGCATGAAGTCATGGAGTGCTGTTACCTTCCCAGCGAAGTGGTACCCATTTATATATTTGCATTTATATACTTTTGAACTACTAGGTTGGCAGGAGCTGGGGAAATGACAGGAACTCACCCCACAGTTTGGAGCTCAGGTTTCGAACTTGGGCTGCTGGCTTTCCAGGTAACAAGCCCAGTGTCTTAAACCTTGAGCCACTGTGCTGCCTTGAATAAGCTAGTTGTTGTTGTTGTTAATTGCGAAGTCGTGTCCGACCCATCGCGACACCATGGACAATGTTCCTCCAGGTCTTCCTGTCCTCTACCATCTTCTGGAGTCCATTTAAGTTCACACCTACTGCTTCAGTGACTCCATCCAGCCATCTCATTCTCTGCCGTCCCCTTCTTCTATTGCCCTCAAGCATTAGGCCCTTCTCCAGTGAGTCCTTCCTTCTCATTAGGTGGCCAATGAGTTTCAACTTCAGGATCTGGCCTTCTAAAGAGCAGTCGGGGTTGATCTCTTCTAGGACTGACCGGTTTGAACGCCTTGCAGTCCAAGGGACTTGCAGGAGTCTTGAATAAGCTAGTACAGGCATATAAATACATTGATTAAGATGTTCAGTTCTAAAGAGAACAAAATGTATTGTTTACATAGCTACCGTTTCAGATAATTTGGACTGAATTTACTAAAATGTTTATGTTAAATTCCTACCCAGTAAATAGTTAGGGCAATATAGTATCCAATCTTATGCTACTATTTCTGTAATTTTGAGGTTACACTATTTATGCTGATTACTGTTGAGCATATCAGAGCCACTTTACCTTAGTGTAAGGCGCATTTTTATCCACCTGTTCAACCCTCCCTAAGGACCTGGGATAGGCAGATGTTGCTGTTTGACAGTGTTAAACATATCACTTCCGAATGTAAGCTATTCCAAGTAAAACTGCCTTTTACAATTGACTGATGGTGATTTTGTCAATGCCAAGTAGTGTTCAAGTAGTACTCCAGATGTTTTGGGATTGCACTCAAGCCATCAAATACGATTGATATTTTCTTTGCTTTCTGCTGTTAGTCATTCCACTTCTATTTGCAGGTCTTTGTATTTTGTGATGCTAATGATGATAATGATGATTAAGTTCACACTTACTGCTTCAGTTTTGCTGAGCATTGCATTCCCGCAAAAGTACACAGGAAGGTAATCCTTAATTTCTCAAAGCAGTTTCTGTTTCCAGTACTTCCACCCCTTTTGTTTTCAATACTATATTCTCAGGCTATTAAAATGACTCTCTCATTCCATAAATCAATTATTTGGGGGAAATCCATAGTCTTTTGGGTAAATATAGTAATTTGTTTGACAGCACTCTATGTTATCTATATAGGATTTCAGAAAGGCTTTAGCTGTTAACTTTGAAAACATTGCAATTTACATTGCCATCCAAATTGTTCCACAGATTGCCTTCTTTCTCAGTATTTGATTTATGGAATAAAAGGCAAAGAAGGAGTTTAATGAATTCATCATCTCTGCTTATCGGACTATCAGTCAAATCATGCTTCTCCTTACTTTCTGAAAAAGAGAAGGACAACACGGCAAAGGCTCTTGTAATTTGAACACAATAAGCTGATAGATGATTGACACATTTTAAATTTAACAACACTGGCAGAATTATAGTACCCGCCCTAGTTTTCTAACACATCTCTAATGCTATACAGCCTAGCTAGCATAGCACAGATTCCTGATTTCAATGGGCAAGTCTGATCTAGCTTATTTAGTCGGCATCAGTACCCCTTCTTCTAATTTGCAGCATCTCAAAATGCAGTTACCAGAAGACAAGCTCAACTCAAGGGTAGCTCTACAGTTTTAAAATAGGGTGACCTACAGTAGTGGCCAATATTGTGGAAACCTTTTGGGAAAAGTGTATTTTTGAGGTTTGATGGCTAATAACACTTTTTTTGGAGTAGTACCATAAAATTATATATCAATGGAAAGATAATTTAATCAAGAATGTAATGCAACAAAGTTTGTTCAATTATCTGTACTGTATTCTATGAAAAGTTATAACCAAATAACCAGAAAAAGGAAGCATAACTTGCTTAGGTTGATATTAGGTAGCTTTCCATCTGATTGTAGCCAATGAGCATGAGTGTTTAGAGAGCCAATCAGGTGTCATCTTGTTTTGGCAATGAGCCAATCAGATCACAGTAGGATTCAGTTATTGATGTCATGTATTGAAGCTGAGAGGAGGAGATTTATCAGTGTGTTATGTGAGCACTATCAAGTTGGTTGGGGTTTTTTTGTGTTCTTTCATTTAGTGAGCTTGTAAAACGTAATAAAATTAAAGTAATTGTGCAAAGAGTTGACTGGTTGCCCAGAAAGCGATGTAAAATAGTATTATTAAACTTAACCAGAGGTGGCATTTCTACTGTACACTTTTCCCAAAAGGTTTCCATAATTTTGGCCACTACTGTATGCAGAATGGCAAATCAAGCTGTGATTTGCTTGGATTTTCTGCAGAACTATAAGATAAATACCTTCAGATTGGAAATTAAAAGTTAAACGGAAATATACTTTGTAAAGAGAACTGATAAAATTATTTTCATAATTACAGTTACCCCAAGACAACTTGGAGGATGGGTTGGTAGGTTAACTAAGGGGTTGGGGGTTAGCCAGTTGCTTTTTCCTTTTTGCTCGGAATTCACTGCAGAAAAGGTAGGATCAACAAAACACCCACCCTGAGCTTCTACCCTTCACTCAACTCTTCATTCAGTTCAGCCAAGGATAAACTCATCAATCCTCAAGCTGGATTCGGGAAAGTGATACGAGCGCCGGTAGCTGCTGTATCTATCTCTGCTTCACACTGAAATCAATGAAGCTTCAACAAAAATGTATTATTGATTTGTTTAATTCAGACAGGCCATTAATTGGCCAAGTGCAACCCGAGTCTGAGCCGTTCACAAATAATAAAACAAAGACCAATACAAACCAAACTCAAGGCAGGGTTTTTGTTTGGTTATTGCTTAACCAAGGGACTTCTGATCACTTAAAACTTTCCCTCCACCGGACCCCTCTCCGGTTCGAAAGGGTCCGGGAAGAGAATCCAGGAACACAAAGTTCTATCGCTTGATAATAGAAGGGGAAGGAAAGAGCCGCTACAGTTGCTTGGGGGAAAGCAACCCATCCCTCCCAGCCCCACGGCCGGCCTGAGGCTGAGGGAGCCACACTGCAGTTTCCATGAGATGAAAGGGTGGGTAGTGGGGGGGGGGGGGGGAGAGAGAAGCGAGGCGGGGAAGCCGGCCAGCCCAGGGCCGTGACGTCAGGAAACTTTCCCTCAGTGGCTGAGCCCAGAGGCCGCGTTTGTCTCTCAACGCCGCGCGGGCGCGCGCGCGTGTCTATCCGCTGTCTCGAGTCGCGGGGGTCGGCTCAAGGCAAGGCGGCTTGTTCGGGGGCTGCAGCTTTGGCCGCTCCGGAGCCGTCCTCTCTTTCGCCGCATTTCGCTCTCCAACGCCCTCGCGCCCGCTTCTTCGGTCCAGCGTGCACGCGGGAGTCCGGGAAAATTCCCCGGCTGGAATTCGGTGGAGTTGGACGAAGGGAGAACTTGATGACTTGGCGTTGGCTTCAGGATTCCTTTCGGCGACTGACAGCGGGAGGAGGAGGAGGAGAAGAAGCAGGAGCGGAGGAGGAGGAGGAGGAGGAGGGGAGGAAAAAGGAGGAGGAGAGAGCGGGCGTCGAGGCAACTCTGGCTGGGTTTGTTCTCTTTTACTTTGTCTTCTTCGAGGACGGCAGGCAGGCAGGCAGGCAGGAAGGAGCCGGGCGGGAGGGGGAAATGGAAGAGCTTGGCCGAGGAAAGGGCTTTATTTTGTGGCGGCAAAGAGCGCGCGTGCGCTCGTGGCCCGAGGGAAGCCTGTTGAACGCCGGGCGGCTTTCCCTAAGGGTGCTGTGGAAGAGGAGGAGGAGGAGGTGTGTGGGGGGGGAAACACTCCCTCCCCCCAACGTCGCGGGGGTTTCAGGTTCTTTCTCGTAGGCGCAGTTGCCCTTTAGAGGGCTCGAAACTTTTCCGTCAGCGCGGGCGCGACGAGTTGAAGGGTTTTTTTTTGTCGTCTCCCCCCTCCCCCCCGGTGAGTGTAACTCGCTCCCAATTCACTTCGGTCTCAGCGGAGTCAGTCCCGCACTTCCTTTTGCCTCGCTTCTCCGGCGGCTTGTTGGCGTTATAGCCCCTCTTCTGATAGCGGCATCTTGTCCCTCCGTTGAAAAGGGAGAAAGTTGGCGCCGTCCTTTTTTTTTTTTTTTGCTTTCCGGGAAAAAGGAAAGCGCGCTCGGGCAGAGAAAGCGAGGTGCCTGCCTCAAATCCCTTAGGGTGGTTTTGCCTTAATCTGCCAGTCTCTCGGTCTCTCCCGTTCTTTTGTGTGACTCTTACAGAGTCTCGTAAAGTAGTGGACCGCTGGGCCAGGTTCGTCCAGGAGCCGTTTCTCGACTGCAGTTGTGTGGTTCTGCCTTCACGAGCGAGCCTTCTTGTGCTAAGAGAAATTTACTCATGAGTAAATGAATGCCTGCGACCGGAAAGTCTTGGTGTAAAGTCGCTTTTGTCCGATCCCTCAGCTTCGTCAGCTTCGGCGCGGCGCTTCTTCGTCTGGCATTAATTGGAGAGCTGAATCTGTTTTTCGGTTGTAGACCCGGCGGCAGCGGTTTCTGCTTGCTTTGCTTTTGACGTTTAGACTAGAAAGGTGGCTGGTAGTTATCTGAGGTAGTAATCAGTGGGTTCCTGTGGTTGCAAGGCTGCAGTCCAAAACCAGTGTCAGCAAGTGTCAATCAGGTGGATGTTTTGGTGCTACGGGTAGTAGAAATACAGTACAACTGAGTGACCGAAAAGCATTACTTGAGTAACACGTTATTCTCTATTCTGTATCCATGTACTGTGCAGGGGAGAAGATTTCAGAAAGGGAGTGGTTTCAAGACAGAAAGCTCTTTTTTTTAGGTACTATTTTGGATTATACATGTATTTTTTTAAACAAAAAAAAGTTGGAACAACTGGTGTTCACTTTTAAGCTGCAATCTTATACCTAATTTCTTCAGAGGAAACATCAAGAGATTCTGTACCCTACTAATACCTACAATTCGAGTTGCAACTCCTAGATAATGGACTGCTGGAATTCATTTTTCTCTTTTGAAGAAAAGATCGTGGGAACGATCCATATTTATTATTACATATATTTGTATGCCATCCTATCCCAAAACTTTTGGCAGTTTACAGCAACCAAACAAATAGTAGGACATTACAGCAACCCAAGTAAACTTAATTCCTAAGTGTCCAGTTAAACATAACTATTTTAATCACTTTGTTAGCATTTTTAAAAAATCCCAAGAAATATTATGTTGCATACATAGATATGCATATGTAGATATAAACTGCTAAATGTTTTCAGTATTATTATCTAATGGATACAGAACCTCTTAAACTTAACTTGGAAACTTCAGTTCCTGGGAGTGAAAGTTGTAAGAGTTACCGTATTAATACAAACATAAAAAAAAAAAAATCTGAACCGGAATTTAAAGTACAAAAGTTCCTGTGTTCTCAAAATACAAAGTTGATTTGGGGATCAAAAGAAAGATAAATGATATCAGCTTTTGTGGTCCCACAAAAAATGATGGGATGCTGATTCAGCTAAAGCATTTCACTCTGAGGACAAACCTGACATCACTGCAAAGATTAATGAACACAAGTTAGTTTTGCAAAGTCATCCAGTTTTGTGGACAAAAGCATACATGTGACTTAATTCCTTAAAACATAACATATGTGGAGGTAGGGCAGCAGCATCAGATTTTAATTTAAAATGGGCTGCAGTAACAGCTTGAACTTTATTTTCCAAAACTGCATTCAGAACAGATGAGGGAGGGGTAAAAAAATAGTTTTGAAGAATAGAGTTTTATCGTATTTATTCAATTAGCATTGACATGCATTCTTTAATACCAATTATTTATGATCTAGTAGTGAATTATACATAATGCAATTCTATTTAAATTTCATTTTTGATATGAGAGATGTCAGGGTAGAGGAGTTCAATGTTGTTCTTGAATGCTTTGGCATTAACTATTTTTCTCTGTCTGGCAGGGGTTCTCAACCTTGGCAACTTTAAGACTTTGTGGACTTTGCTGGCTGAGGAATTCTGGGAGTTGAAGTCCACAAGTCTTAAAGTTGCCAAGGTTGAGAACCCCTGGAAGGGCTAACACTGGATAATGATATCTGGTTTGTTGTATTATAAAAGCATTTGGCTTTATTTTTTTTCTATAATAGTAGTTGTCATTTTTATTGTAAATATTAACTCAGTTGCCGAAGTGCCTGTAAATCTGTGAACACTATCTTGTCTATTTTGAAAGCAAAAAGTCCATGGAGTGTGCCAAGTTGTTCCAGAGAGAAGGAGGTAGCTACTTCTTTATGAAACTTAAAACATCTGTCGAAGACAAGAATTACAGTGGCTTACTTGTTAATATCTTACCATGGAGGCCAACTTCTTTTGCTATAGAATTACCAGGCACCATACAATTAAGTGCTTGCAATGCTGTTAATTAATAGATTTGTTAAATTAACAGGTAGTACCATATTTCTGTTATTTGCATTTTGATACATGGTGGTACTTGGTATGCATTTGCTCAAACATTTGTCATGTTTTACTATATCCCTATCATTTTTCCCCAATAAATTTTCAGATGAAAGGTTCAAATAAAAGCTTTTAAGGCAGAATAGGAAGAACTATAATGTTTTATACTGGTTACTTTGAATAAGGGCAGGCAAGTATCCATGTGCTGGTATTCTTTCAAGGTGAGGGTGAGATTGTGGGTTATGTTTTATACTGGACCAGTGTTTCTCAACCTTGACAATTTTAAGGCACGTGGACTTCAACTCCCAGAATTCCACAGCCAGCAATGCTGGCTGTGGAATTCTGGGAGTTGAAGTCCACGTGCCTTAAAATTGTCAAGGTTGAGAAACACTGTACTGGACAAATTCCAGAAACAAGTATGACTTTCTGATTCTGACTCGAGTAGATGAATTATGTTGCAGGCAGCAGCTAGTAGCTATTGAAGAAGCATTCAGTTATTGTTCGTTAAGAAAATAACTTTCCTAATAACTAAATTAAAAAAACAAGGGTAACCGTATTTAACAGCTTTGATCATGCTTTCTACTTGCAGTGGTAAAACCAAAACCATAGTTGATCATAACAAATATGAAGCTGCAGTGTCTGCTGTATCAAACATTGCTACGGGCAAACACATGGGATGTTGGTGCAAATTACCAGTAGCTTCTATGGTTCTGTGACCACTGTGGACTCATTTATTCAATTTAGCCTCTGTAGTGAGAGTTTCTCATTCAATCTTGCTCTTTCGTTCTCAGGAAATAAATTGTTTTCTATTTAATTATTTTTAGTGAAAATAGGTTGATTAGTGAGGGCCTGCTAATATATTATCCTTGTTACTCTGCTCATTATTGAACCAATTCCCAATTCTGTTAGACACAAAAGGTACAATCATGTTTAAAGAAATACACCTTTGAAATTAAATTATACTGATTAAACAGTCAATTTAAAACCAAGTCATGAGAAAGCCACACTTGTCTTTTTCGGCTAAAGCAATATTTACGTATAGGTAGGAAATAAGGAAAGTGGTAAAGCTTGTAGTCATGCTTTATTTAAAAATGATCCTTTAATTTGATGGGCTTTGGTTGAAGTTATAACTTTACAGGTGCCCTTCTAAAGTCTTGTCTTTGGAATATACATTTCACCAAATCTATTTCCCTCCACCAATGCTGTTTCTTAATTGGTACTTAATACTTTAAAAGCTTAAATATATAAATGAATTTCCAGCTGTTGGGTAAATTATAATTTCTGTATATGGTGGATAATTCAAGGCAGGATTCCCCCCCCCATATATAACAAAACTGACCACCAAGAGAGCTATTGATGGCTGAGCACTTAGAGAGCTCAAAGGAGTCCACAGTTCAATCAGGAGCTACATACATGAATAAGTCATCAATAAACACATAGAGATAAACCACATTTACATGCTATTCAAAAGAAGCAATAAAAACTTAAGGAAACAAAAAGACCAAAACACATTATTTCCAGCAGTCTCCAGATAAGCAGAGATTAACACCAGGCAGACAAGCAGAAAACAATATCCTAATCAAGGAACTAGCAAGGAAATAGCTACTAATATTGGCAGGGCAAGCTGCTGTATATAAAAAGGAAACAAGTCCTATACTCATTAGCACTGATGATGTTACCGAGTTGGATGATGAAATTCTGCAAGCAAATTTCTCACAATTAGCAACCAGATTTCTTCAGGAATACTAGAAGCTGGTTGAATCTGGACCACATTTTAATCTACCAACTTAATATGTACTCTATACTCTATACATACATACACGCATACATACATACATATCTTAAAATATGGCTCAGGAAGATAGACTAGGCATCAATCTAAGCCAAATTGGTTTTAATACATCATATGAGTCCCATACTTGTCTTAGCTCCTGCAAACCTAGCAGTTCAAAAGCATGCAAATGCAAGTAGATAAATAGGTACCAGTGTTTCTGTACAACTATTAGGTGTATAGTCATGCTGGCCACATGATCATGGAAGTGTCTTCGGACAATGTTGGCTCCCTCGATTAAGAACCGGGGATGACCACTGACCCCTAGAGTCTGACATGACTGGACAGGGGAAACCTTTACCTTTATGCAGTGGTGGGATTCAAATATGTGAACAACCGGTTCTCTGCATGGATGCCGCTTCCGGGAATCCATTCTGGGCCTGGGCAACAACAAATTAGCTACCGGTTCTGCTGAAGTGGTGGGAACTGGCTGAATCCCACCACTGCCTTTATGACCCAGTTATTATGGTTCATAAACTATAGTTTGTAACGGAACATATTATAGGAAGCCAGCCAAGAGTAACTCATTCAACAGACTCTGCTTAAATAAACTCTGGCTTAATGAGATATGTATATCAATTCAAAAGTTTCTTGCCATTAGATAACTTGAAAAAGATTCATTAGGGTTTTTCCCTACTGCCAAATTATAGTGCTAGCCATCCATTTTTGAACTAGGAGAAAACAAACTAGCCTTTTGAGTGATTCATATTCAGTCTCTGCTGGCAATCACTGCTAATCACCTGATTCTCTTCCTAGGTGTCAAATTTTATATATTGCAAGGCTGCCCTTGGACAGGATTGGAATAAGAAGGGAATTGCATTGCAACGAAAGATGATTTAAATCATTTTCATTCATGGGCTGGGCTTAGCCTGAAGGTTAAAAAAAAAAAAATGTGGCCAGGACATGTTTGTGCAAGGTTTAGGTGCACGCGCGGGTAAGGTAGCATGGAACAGAGAAAAACACATATGAACTGGAACGCTCAAATGTTATTTTTATTTTTTGGCAACTTGTTCATTCACATTTATTCTATTTCATTTGTGGTAGTTGTTTATATTAGCAGGTCAAAATGTGTTTTTATGCTTCTAGATTACAAATGTAAAATTATTGACTGGTAGACTGGATGAATCATTGTTCTGTTTTCTTTCATAATATTACTACAGACAGGTATTGAAATTATTAATAGGGTCAAGGCAAGCAAAGTTTCACTATTTTAATCAATGCACAATTCTTTGCTGGATAATTTTCAGAATATATGGTTGTGTTTAAAGAAGAATTATGAGGTAAACAAAGCTATCAGTTTGGCTTTCTCCCATATTTAATTTTTTTTATGCCAGGTCTCTTCCATCTTGCTTATGATACAAGTCTGTAGGATAATTTAGTATTGATATTTTTTTTAAAAAAATCAAAAATATTAAATATATTTCCACCCACCTGTGTATACATATTGATATTCAAGAAGGCTAATGTAATCAGTAGGTGTTTACCTGAAGCCTGAAAAGAAAACATTCTTAATCTAAAGCAGAGCATCTTTATGAGTGATTATCACAAACAAAACTCAACAGAAACTATCGGGACACTTTCTCCCCTCTGAAAAAAGACAGATGGAACCCCAAAGATATATAGTGTGATGCAGGAGGAAGGCTGTTCTTAATATGAAAAGGTTTTGGAGATGTTGTACTGAGCTGTAGTGAATTTCTTTATGTCCTTGGGATTACAGTTTGTGTATTTCTTGTTTAGCCTAGTCTTTTGCCTTGTGACTCAGCTGAGATTAGAAATACAATTCTCCAAGTTGTAGCACATGTTTCTAACCACGATGTTTTGTCAAAAAACCTTTTTTGACCCTAAAAAGTTAAAGCAGTGAGACTCTAGATATCCCTTGAGATATCTTCTATGGCGCTAATCCTGAATTCTTCATCATCCTGGGCTGCTTTATTCCTTTTCCCCTTTCCCTTTGCTCTTAGTATTTGAATCCTTGGTTTTCTTTTCCTTGTTTACGGATGAGAAGAAAAGAAGCAGTGCTTTTTTTTTTTTTGAGTTCTCTACTAGCAGCTGATTAGAAGCGATGTTGAATAAACATAGCCTGGATGGCAGTTCTTAATATGCTCACTACCTCTTCAGTAACACCATTACTGTCCTTGCAGAATGTGCCACAAGGAGAATATTTTGATATAATGTCTGTTTTCATTCATGGCCTGTTGAAATTTCATTCAGTTCCAGTGAACTGAAATCTAGCTACCCATCAGATGGTTGGTGTGCATGCATGTGTTTGTGTGTTATTAAGGAGAATAAAGAACTACACAAGTAATGGTACAAATGCAGCTGAGGAGACTAAACCCATAACAGTGCCCCTTAATCTCTTTCATATGTGCACAATTTAAAGCAAAAATGCCTCTTGGTTTTTGTCTTTTTTTTCCCTTTCAGTTTTGCTCACAAAGAACCTCATAATGGAAAGTACACATTTCAACATTAATATTTGAATGTTGTAATAGCATACCTGTTTGCAAATATAAAGAAGGAATTTATAGAAGCTACTTATTCAGCCAGAATGGTTCTAATACTCATATCACTGCATACCAAACAATAATTGTTCTTAATTATTAACAGTTGTTTCTGCTCTCTGTTATGATACAGTCTTAGAATGCATTGCTAATGACAATATATGAGTGCAAAATGTGGAGGTTCATAAATGGATAACATTTATCTATTATTCAAACAAGAATATATTATGTAAATTGCCACTTAAGGGTGCTTATCAATTCAGGCAGCCTAATGTTAATTTACTTATTTAATTAGCTTAATTTTCAAATTTGTTTTCACCTAAGAGAAGTTCAAAACAGTTTACCAAAAAAATAATAAAACAGGAGTTAAATGGAACTATATAAATAAAACCATTACTGCTTAAATTCAATAAATTCAAAAATTAAGGACAAATTCATTTGAAATAAAAATATGAAAAGCAAAGGCACTCTGAAAGGATCTATTCCTGGAATAGTTTTTAATTTCATAAATGACTGAGTGAAAAATATGCCTCTATTTTTTCCCCTGGCAGGATGTTTTTTATTATTATTATTTTTCTTAGAATTATATCCCACCTCTATTTTGTACAACATAATGTGGCATACATAATGCTTCCCCTCCTATTTTCCCAAAACCATAATCCTGTGAAATGGGCTAGGCTGAGAGAAAGTGATTGACTGAAAGCCACCTACCTACTTTTTATGCCTAATGGAGGACTAGAACTCACAAACTCCAGGTATCTAGTCCAGCACCTTAACTATTACATCATATGGGTTATCTTGGCATTTCTTAGGAGGAGTTCATAATTGCAGGGGTCTTCAAACTTGGACCTTTTATGATTTATGGACTTCAACTCCTAGAATTCCTCAGCCAGGCACACTGGCTGAGGAATTCTGGGAATTGAAGTCCACATCCATAAAAGGTCCAAGTTTGAAGACTCCTGATAATTGGGTTGCTTTTTCTGGGAAGGCCCTGTTCATTCATGACTATCACCCTGTGACTCAAAATCACCAGTGGGACTGAGAGTAGAAGAACCTCTTGCATGTAGTCCTTGACTTACGAATGCAATTAAGCCTAAGATTTCCATTGTTGTGCAAGATAGTTAAGTGAGTCCTGCCCCATTTTATGATCTTTTTTGCCTTGATCGTTAAGCAAATCACTGAAGTTGTTATGTCAATCATGTGGTCATTAAGCGAATCTGGCTTCCCCTATTAACTTTGCTTGCAGAAGTTCCCTAAGAAGATTGCAAATGACAATCCCAAGAGCCGGGATATTGCAACCATCATAAATACATGCTAGTTGTCAAGTACCCAAAGTTTGATCATGTGATCATGGGGATTCTCCAGTGGTCATAAGTATGAAAACTGGTCATAAGTCACTTCTTTCAGTGCTAACGTAACTTTGAATGGTCATTAAATTAATGGTTGTGAGTTGAGGACTATTTGTAGATGGTATGGCATTACAGGAGTTTTAAGATTCCTAGCAGTTAGGGATGGCAGGACAGGTGACACAAAACTACAACCTTGTTCTGTCTTTGCAACCTAACATGAGATAGAAACTCTCTCAAAAATGTAAAATGTTCAGAAGTTTTTAAGTTTACTCGTAATTTCAAAGAAGGTTTTGCTTATAGATTGAAACTTTTCTTAGTAAGATAAGATAAGATAAGATGATAAGATAACTTTTATTGTCATTTTTTTTTACTGTGGGCACAATGGCACACATCAAAAATGAAATTTAGTTACCCGCTCTCAAGTGAAACACATACATGACACACACCTAAACATACTGTGAACAACATATGTATAGACCCACACCCCTACATATATGTAGCAAATAAATATTAAATACTGTCCATCTTGAATATATAACGGAAGGAGGAAGCTTGAGAGTTCACAAGGATGAACTCTCTGTATGGAATGAAACTATGGCTGAATCTGGATGTTCTGCTACGGATACCACGAAGCCTCCTCCCAGAAGGTAACAAGGAAAACAGGTTGTGAAGAGGATGTGTAGTGTCCCAGATAATCTTACAGACCCTGCTCAAGCAACGCTTCTGGATGGGACGGACGGAACTGCCAATGATCTTTTCAGCTATTCTCACTATTCTCTGCACCGCCTTCCTGTCTGAAGCAGTGATGCTTCCAAGCCAGACTGTGATGCTGTATGACAGGATGCTTAAGTATCTTGAGTCTCTAATTAAAGTCTCTAATTAAAGAGATCACAAATCCTGGAAATTGATATGAATAAAAACTCAAGGATTATTGCATCTCTGTATGCAAGTGCTACTTCAGTTTGAAATCTGAAAAAGAAATAACCATTCTCATTCTTTAAAGTCAACCGTAATTCTCTTAAATGGTTGGAACAGAATGGAATAATTGGGCAGAATGATGCTTGCCCAAGTGCTTTTATTTTTTGCATCACTATGAAAAACAAGCATTGGGAAGCAGGGGTACTTGGGGCCTCTCTCATTTAGAAAGAATACTACCAGTAAGTCTTCTCTGACTAGTTGACTAGTTTCAGTGTTACCTTTTAATATCTTATCTTTCATCATTTCTTTACCAGATGGAAAAAATATAGGAAAACGTTCTTCTTACATATATGACTGTTGTGTAGTTTAATGATATTTTTAAATTAATTCAAATAATCTATATACTTAGCCTATGTATCTTAGATATATTACAAATGCAGAATTATATAAATCACTTCTAGAACTTCAGAAAACTTCTGGTATGTTCAGAAATGTGATAGAAATTTAATTGGATTTAGAGGTTTTGTTTACATGTTTTGGATTTGATTTTGCAAATATCCATAATAATACTGATTAGAGTGCAGCTGCTGAGTAATACTGTTTACAGATTAAAACATGCATTTGGAGATCCAATGGGCACAACCGTCTTAGCCTTTTATAGGTCTTTAAAGACTTGGCTGCTTTTCTGGGAGTTTGGGCTGGGAAACTGAGCAAGCTCTCCTGCTTGATTGATTGGTTTGTATTGTTCTTTTCTGTAACAGGAATGATTTCTGTGACCTCAGACACTTGTTACAGTATTTGCACTGTTGATCGTTTGTGTTGGTTTTGACCCTTCTATGCTACGCCCAATCATTATCATGAGATGAGCAGCTATATAAATCATATACATCAGGGTTTCTCATTCTTGGCAACTTTTAAGATATTTAGACTTCAACTCCCAGAATTTTGCAGCCATCAAGGTTGAGAAACATGATATATATCAATACCAATGCCCAACCAATTTTGTCTTAGAGAGATTTTGGAAAATTATAGTTTTACCATGAAGAGAATAATTAAAGTCCTTGAAAACACTCACATGTGATTTTAGTCAAAAGGATGAGAAGCAGTGAAATAACTGAGATAAACAGATTTACTAGATTGGATGCATTATCAGAGTTCCTATTAATTTTAACCAAATAAAACAGTTCATGCATGAATGATATGCATTTGGGAACATCCCTCTTCAGTCACTTGGCTTATTCTTATTCTGCAAAAGAATAAGACAGGGAACTAGTGTTAATTATACATTTTCATTGAATATGAGCAAGATACTGTAACTAAATCAATTATGTCCATTAATATAGTCTATACTAGTCTGCCTAAAAGCTGTTAATAACGGGTTTCAGTTAAGCTACAATGAGAAAAGGTGATTAAGCTGAGATTCTTGTTTGATTTTGCCACTTGAATGAAAGGAGGCACAAAATACTTGGAAACAGGATGTATGGAATGCTTATCCAGGATTAATAAATGAGGATTAGATTTAAAAGAGAAATGAAATTTGGCCTTCGGCCTCAGTAAAAATAAAATATTATATTACACTGGAAAATTTACTACAATTTGTTCAAAGTGTTTAATGTTAATTGATTTTTTTTAATCAATTTTACTTTTTAAAGTGAGTAGATACAAACACTAGGTGCTTGTCTTGGAAGATCTGTATTGACTACCAGCTGCCTATCTGAAGCATTCTATTATTAAAGTTCAATTTGAATAGTTTTGAAGCATTGAAGCATTTGTCTTTTTCAGTACACTATGGGTTTTTTTTGGAAGTTAGAAATAAAAATGGTTCTTTTAATGAATTACTTTTAGCTATGTGCTTTATTTTTTAGTATACATAGATGTTATGTTTGAGGTCAGATTTGAAATACAAAACTCTTAAGTCCAGGGTAAATAAGTAGATCCTTGATGAAAATGAAGGATTTGTTTTGATATTCCATCCTTAGGAGATCGAAGAATCCAAAGGCTTTCTTGTTTTTAATCGTTATTTTTCTGTGGCTAAGGCTGTTATAGCAGGGATGGGCATGACCAATGATAAGATTGCTTCCATATTATTATTTCTTTAAATGTAGTGGCTGTTCAACTTCAGTGGACCTCTTAACTAAGTCACAGTGTGATGTATTGCAAGGATGTGCGTGCTTTGAAAATTATTTGGAAGAAGTGTTTCAGACCATTGATCATCACAGCACATCTGTGCTATTCACTGAAACTGCCAAACTTCCTTCAGGTTTCCAAGTGAGCTGAAAAAGAAGTGCTGCTATTAGATTAATGGAATCTATCAATTAAAGCTAATGCTACCCTTAAAATAGTGTCACTTATTCATTTTTGAGCAGAAGCTTGAAAAAAGGCAGGTGTTAAGGACTTCTCAATCATTTTCAAAACTTGGGCAAACCTTGATATGCTGAGAAGATGGAGATGCTGAAAAAATTGCACATTAAATTTGGTATTTAAGATGCTTTTTAAAAGTTAATGATGAATACATGAAAACAAAGGAGAAAAAAAAACAGGTTCAGATTTATTTTAGTACTTTATCATTAGATACCTATAATGTTATCTACTGAAACATGGTGAGGGGCTTATCTATATACACTTAAAACTCTTGTGTCTGTAATCTTGTGTCTGTAAGTTAGTGAAACTGCATCATAGAATAAAACTTTTTCAGTGAAGATACTTCAAGCAAGCTAACTTACAGAATGGATCCAGAATCCGAAACCCATGACTTCTGTGGAATTGAAATTTAGCAAATTTTATAAAACACTTTACTACATAAAATTATTATAAAGCACTTATGATACAAATATCATAAAACATTTCGTATGGTCATCTCCTGAGGTTTGACTGTGCTGTAAAGTTCAACTTTCAAGGCAGATACATCTCTGAATATCTCCCTGAATTTTTAAGAACTTTTCAAGTACATTGGAAGCTCTGCCATTATTGAAAACATTGAGGAATCTAGTAAGGAAGTACTTCTGAAATAATGACCCAATGGATCACTGGTTGTCTAGTTAAATATATATTTGGAAATTCAGATAATGGAGATCTTGAAGATCTGCTGTAACAATTTATGTTTTGTGAATGAAATATTCATATTTGTGATTTTTGAATTATATTGTAAACCATAAAAATGATGTGTAGATAACATCCTTTTCATGTGTGCTGTTAAGTTTATGCCAGCCTGAAGGTGTTCAGACCTAGGTGGATTGTCACTTACTGAACATGGATTATTAATTACTGAAATTTATCAGGGTTGATCAAATTTTATGGACATCAAAAAAACCTGGTGCTTCTCTAAATGAGTTGATAGTTCCCTTTTCTCCTAAGAAAGCCTCCTCCTATAGGTTAAAAAATGAGAACCTGATCAAAGATGGTATCCGTTTTTTAACATGATCCTTTATATCAGAGTTCTCCAACCTTTTGGGCACCATGGAGAGAGGTTTTTCTGCGGACTGGAGGGTAGGTGGTTTTGTGTGCTGCCTGTATCCCACTGATGAGGTTTTGCTTGTTTGTTGAGCCCGGTTGCCAGCATGCTGCGGCCTGGTACCAGTCCACGGACCGGGGGTTGGGGACCCCTGCTTTATATGGTCTCTCAATTCCTGCAGTAATAGGTTCCTCTTGTTATTGTTGATTTCTAAAATTATTATTGTTTCATTTTGTTTACTATCTTGCTTTGTAATGATTTACAGTGAATATGATAAATTTATGAATGCTTCTTCTAAAGCTTCTTTGTGTTAAACAATTCTTCTGTGCTGAAGAGGGCAACTATGTCTTAGTTTTATGCGGGAAAATAAAGGTATTTTGAAAAGGGATTTCTGCATGCAATGGCTGCAAAGAAGTAAGGGAGGAATAAATAGGAACGTAATAATATTCCCCAGCTTGGGTTTCTAGTTGTAGATTATTTATTTACACAGTTATTTATATTGCTCACTTCCCAAAGGACTTCAGACATTTATAATAACAGTAACAACCATTAAAAACAACTGTCATTTAATCTAATCCAATCAGAGGCATATTTATCAGCAGAATATTTTTAAGGCCCTTTTGAGAAGCCACTGCATTTTGAAAGAACTGAATTTGCTGAGTCACCTTATCAGTGACCCATGCAGATTATATTAGTCCAGTTTTGCTCATACTTGAAAAGTTACATCATTAAGATGATCTTATTTAAATTTGTCTCACTGTTTCAATTTACTGTTTCATTTATTGTTGTCCTCCTTAATTATGTGACAGTGTATAAATGTTATTATCTCAGAGTGTCTGTTGATGATAACTTTGAATGCCAAGATTCCAGGAATTCCCTAGCATTTGGGGACTTAGCTTGGTCTAGGATGCTTTCACTTCCCAGTTGAAACTATGGTTGAGCTGGTCCTTGCATGAAGTTTGTTCTATCAATAAACACATTGAGATAAACATATTTACACCCCATTCAAAAGAGACAATTAAAAAAGTTAAGAAGGAAATAAAAGGAACAGAAAACATTTTGTTCAGTAGCCAACATCCAAATAAGCTCAGGAGGAAAGATTTTGTCAGGCAATAGGGTGGTTTGTACACTTAACAGTATCCTAGTAATTATTACAGGAGTAACAACAACAACAACAACAACCCTATACCATTTCAGACAAATGGCTGTCCAGTCTCTTCTTAAAAACTTCCGGTCTTGGAGCATTCACAGCTTCTGGACGCAGCTTGTTCCACTGATTAATTGTTGTAATGATGTGTATCCAGGTCGAATAGCAATGGGCATACATGGTCAATGAAATAAAATTGCTGTAGACTGGTCACTTGAAGACAAAGCTGGGTGAGATGTAACCCCCTCCCTTAGTCCAAGAGGATGGTGTGTTTTGAATATTGAGATGCGGTGGCAGATATATGAGTTATCATGATTGTCACGATTCCCTTAGAATGTGGTAAGATTTGTCCTGGTGAGTTTATATTTTTGAGATTTTTTTCCCTTATGATGTTTGTGATAACTGCTCAGAGTCGAAGTGGCATGCAAATATTGCAAATAAATAAATTTTCTTTCAATTTTCCTATTATATCTGCTCCTTGATTTAAGCACTAGAAATCCTTAGAAGTTTCCAGCAGAAACCATTTTTATCAAATAACTTTTCCCAAAGCAGCTTTACTGTAGTTATAAACCAGTACTTGAAATGTATATATTTTAATTTCCTGTTGAAATGATTCCAGATTCACTGCATGTTATGTTAAAATATTCCTTTTGGCACTAATGCTGTATTGGGAGGATCTACTTGAATGCATCGATAGACTCTTTTGCATAAATGTCAAACAAATAGGGTACAGAGTATTAGAACTGCGGGCAATAGATTGCATTTGCTTTTTTGTTCAGCCAGTTTCTGAAACAATCTTTCCATCCACCATTCAGTAGTCAGCAGAAACAGTGTCAACTCATCTGTTCCTCAGCTGCTCTTAAGCCAGCATTCTGTTGGAAAAGTTACAGACATCTGTACTAAGCATCTGTTTGGAAATGGAAGGCATTTAGTGGTACTAGTTTGTGCCATTAAATCCAATACAGAAAAACAATGTGTTCAAAGTGATTTGTTTCTGAATTATTACTTAGAAGAAAATTGATACACTGTTTATATATAAATTATAACTTCTTGCGAATTAAAGATAAACATTGTTATAGTAAAAAAAAAAAGACAGGACTTTTTGGATAGATGTGATTTATGAAAGATTGCTTCATTTTTTCCCCTCTCCTGAACTCTATATTGTAATATATGTAGTTAATTCTGGGGACAATGCAATTTCATCAAGCAATGATAAATTTTCTGAACGTTTTCTTTAACACAATTTATATTTCCCCATTAGTCTTTTTTAAAGCCTTTGGTTTCATCAATATTGCTGTCAGTTTTAAGGGAGAGAAAAATATTTAAAAAAATGTCTGAAGAAGTATCCTATAACTATAGTGCCCAAAAGTTAGAATTTGAGAGGAAAATGCAAGTTTTAGGAAGAATCAAAATTTGCAAATAAATATAAACTAAAGAAGACAAATGCAGTTATATCAATAGAAGCTAAGTGAAAGGAGAATACTCATTAACTGTAGCTACTGCATTTCCTAAGAGATAGTGGTATATAATGCAAGTAATCAACAATTGTGTTTGCAATTAGCATGTTTCTCATTTAATTTGCACACTTGGGTCTTTGATCTTAAACATGGGAAGGCTGTTAATGCGTTTTATTTTCTTGAGTTGCAGTGGCAAATTTCCTTCAGTGTTGAGGCATGCTTTCTGGTCTTCTGAACATCTAATTTTCCACAAGTGAACTTTCCTTTTCTTATTTCAGGACTGATAACTCAGTATTGATTCTGTGATGTTTTTTTTTTCTAAGATTATTTCTTAAAAGAGCCTTGGGTCCCAATTATTTGGATTTATACAAGAGGGAAGAAAATCTTTATAAATTATTAATTTGTCTGTAGTCCTTGATAAACTCATAGTGGGAAGATAGATTTCAAGAATGGGAGATCTGTTTAGGAGACCTGCAACTTCTGCAGAACTCTTTCCTTGTTGGTAAATAGCTCTGTTAATTAGGGCACTTCAAGTGTCTGGATGAAAACGGTTGCAAGACTAGTAAAACATCTACTTCAGTATATCAACATATAGATATAAGATGAATATATACATGTTGGCCTCCGTATACAGGTCAAAAATACCACTTATATACTTGTATATATAAGTATATATACTTATATACTTGTCTAAGCTTGTACATATGAATAGCACTTATAAATAGGAAGGTGGGGAAAGTTCAACAGAGTTCTGGATTCAGCGACAATAAAGTTACTCAATTGTATTTGTTTAAAGTATTTTAAGCTGATATTAAGACCAGAAACTCAGTACATTTAACTACTATGGAATATAATGTTATTTATAATGTAAAGCAAATCACTGAAACCAAGAGACATTTATTAAAACATTTCCCATTCATTGTATTAAATGAGATACAGTTACAGATAAACTCCCAAATGGAAAAATAAAAACCATTCAGATGAAAGACTGAAAAAGATGGTCTTTAGGGTTTTTTTTGTTTTTTGTTTTAAATAGACAAAGATGGGATCTAATGAATTCCAGATGGCAGCTCATTGTGAGGACACTTAAAAGAAAAAAAAAACCCTCTCTCTTCTATTAATCAAGTTCTTGCCTAAGTGAGAAGGGCCTTTGTTCCTGAAACTGAAGCACAGATTTATAAGATGCTATGAATAAGAAACAAAGTATTATAACATTTCAATGGCAGTGTGTCTGTACAATTTTATCAGACAGCACTAAAATTAGAGTTCCAGTTCAATCAAAAAATTGCATATATAGTATAAATTAAAATAGAATGACACACTTAAGAATAATTGCATTTATAATCAACATTTTAATACAGAAGCAGTGGTGTTCTAGGCACTGATATCAAAGGTTATATGCCAGTGATGGCAAACCTTTTAGAGACCGAGTGCCCCAAAACTGGCCCCGTTTCCACTCCACCCCCTGCCCCACCCCCACCCTGCTTGCCCACAGGGCCACTCACTGCCTCCAGGGCCCACCACAGTTCGCCCAGCAGCGCCAAGGCAGCCACGCCCTCTGCCCACTCCCCACAGCATAAACTGTGTGCGATGGGGATGAGGGCAGAGTCTTGTATGCTGTTTGTCTGCCATGTCCTTGGCTGCGCTGCTCCACGTGGACCATGCTCGGGGGCGACTCTCCTCCAGGAGAGCTGCTGGTGAGGAGGGGATTGTGGGGGGAGGCAAGGCTGGGGCAACGGCACGTGTACCCACAGAGAGGGCTCTGAGTGCTGCCTCTGGCACCCGTGCCATAGGTTCGCCACCACTGTTATATGCTGTTAGATGGAAGAAAGGTAACAAAGACATTGAGCTTGCTAAGTAAAACATTTTCTTGACATAGGGATGAATCTCTAATTCTTTCTCTTTTTAATATAATTTTAGTAAACAGAGGTAAACAGATAACTAATACAAATCACAAAAAAAGAAAAAGTGCAGAAAAATATAGATTAAAAAACTATAAAAGAAAAACTAAAAAATCTAAGAAAAGAAAAAATAAAATAAATAACTTCCCCCTTCACCACAACAACTAAAAATAATTTTAACCACTTATATCTTTCTCCAGAAAATGGTAGAGGAGAGGGAGGCCTGGAGGAACATTGTCCATGGGGTCATGATGGGTCGGACACAACTTCGCAACTAACAACAACAAACTTTCTCTTAAAATACAACAACAAAAAAATCTCCTCATCACATAACTCACATCTTTAAAAAAATCCTTACAACTTTGTCAGTCCTGTTCAGCAAAAAATCATTAGGTTTTGTAAGAAACAACAGCATACTGAATCTATTTTCTTGAAATGATCAAATAAACACATTTTATTATCTTTCCTTTTAACAATCCTGATCTTTAATTCCTTCAAATAATGCTGTTTTCTTTTCATTTTTTGTTTGTCCCTTCTCACAATTCAAAATTTTTACAGATCTCTTTTGTAAATCCAATGTAAGAAACTTATCCAAGTCACTCTTTTTGGTTTCCCCCTTTCAATTATTAATATATTTGTATACCCAATTTAATATTTAATATAAAGCTATCTATCTATAATGGCAAATGGCAAATACTTTTAAGATTAACTTCTAGATCCATTGCTCAAAAATATTCACAAAAATGTCCAGTGTTAAAGTATTTTGCTCTTTTCGGTATAAGTCAGATTTAAGTGTTGATTGTAATCTTTGGTCTTCTAACTCCTCCAATGTCCAATGTTCGATCCTGTTTTCTTTCCAGAATTCAAGCAACACATTTTCTCATGGGAAGGATTCCCATGATCATTTTAAAAATCTTATTTCAAATCCACCTGGATCCCTAGTTCTTTTATAACTTTCCATAATCAACATTGTAATCACCCTTTTGCCACTTATTCCCCCCCCAAAATATTTCTTTAATATCCTTAGACATACATGTAAAATTTCTTTTGTTAAGGATTAAAGCAGGGGTGTCAAACTCAATTTTATTGAGGGCTGAATCAGCATTGCGGTTGCCTCGGGCCGGGTGGGTGCGGCCTACTGGGTGGGTGTGGATGGAGTGGGTGTGGTCTACTGGGTGGGCGTGGCCAGCTCTACATCATTCGCATCAAGGGTGCCTGTGGGCCTGGGCAGGAGTGGGACAGATCTGAGGGTCTCTGGCAGAAAGGGGTGGGACCAGGGCAGAGCCCATCAAGCCGGATATATGAAGTAGGCGAGGGCCATTTGCTGGCCACTTCCAGGTGATGGTGCATTTCTTCATTCCTCACAAAGGGTGACACCTCCCCAGCATGCACCCAGGGGGTGGGGCCAATGCGGCAGGGGCTGGTTCCTCACTGTTTCCAGACGGCCTTGTGGAGCTAAGACTGAATGCATTTCAGCATAGATGGCCACTACAAAATTGTATATTGGCTCCCGGCTGGCCTGGGCCAGGGCCAAGACAGTGGGGGCCGTTCCCTCATTGTTTCCAGGATGGCTTCGTGGGCCACATGGAATCACTTGACGGGCTGCATCCGGCCCCCGGACCTTGTGTTTGACATATCTGGATTAAAGGAAACCCATGCAGTGCATCCTATATCAATTGTCAATTGGAAATATCTTAATAGTTGAAAGGCAATTAATAGGCAATTTCTAAAAGTAATTAAGAAATTAGGCTTGGCAAAACTTTGCATCTTTAACATTACATTGTGGGTGAAAGTTTGGTGGAATCCTTTGACTCCCAGGCACTTAACTGATGAGCTGCCTGACTCATGAGGAACAGCTACAGTGTATGTGGGAGAAAAACTTGGGAGATGGGTAAAGAGATACTGCCTAGGAATGGCAGATAAGAGATGATGTAGCCTGTCACTGGATTTTGGGCCTGGCTAGAGGCTCAGAAGGGAACCTTCTGCAGTTGCAAAGGAGATGACAAGAGAATTATACTTCAGGAACTGCAAGACTGATATCAACCTTGCCAGGTAGACTAGACAGGAAAAATGATCACATAAATTAATTGTACTTTACTATAAAGCTATATTAACAGAATATTGATCAGTCTACCACAGGTAAGTTATGGACCCCATTGGGTATTATTAGGGTATTCCTAATACTCTGGTAGATGGTTTGATTGAGGCCTTAGTTGCCTCTTGGAATGAGAGGGCAACAACAGCCTTGGATTGGATTGTGCCTGTGTGGGCTCCATGTGTTCTGGTTCCTGGGGAGCTTTCTGCTTTTAGAAGAACTCTGTGTAATGAAGGAGCATAAGATATACTTAGCTGCTTAAGAGAAATGAAGATTAAATCAGGCAAAGGTAAGAGTCTTGCTTAAATGTTATCTCGTGCTGAAAAAAAAATAAGAAATCCTAATTATTCTTCCACCCTTATTGTATCTTCATAGAGCAGTGGTTCTCAACCTTTCTAATGCCGCGACCCCATAATACAGTTCCCCATGTTGTGGTGACCCCCAACCACTTATACATCACTGGGTGCCAGGGGCGTGGCCAAAGAAAAGGGGGAAAAAATGGCAGATAGCCTTGTTTGGCGACCCCCGTGAAATGGTCGTTCGACCCCAAATGGGGTCCCGACCCACAGGTTGAGAACCACTGTCATAGAGCTATCTAGAAGTCCTATTTAAAGTGACACAATTCCTCCTGGGTAAGGAGGGTCTCAGGAAATACTTATAGGGCCAGTGAGAATTATTTTAGATTTCAGATAAATTCACTTAGATTTGTTCCATTGTGGGCGTACCTGAGATGTAGTCTTGCCCAGTTACCTGAAAGTGCTTGAATCTGTTAATCCTGATGAAATGGAGCCCCTCTGTTTAGTGGACAGAGTTGTGGTTTTACCACCTTTATACTGTATAAGATCAATGCCCCTCCTGGTTGACCTCTTAGGAGATCAAGCGGTTAGGCCCATATCATGTTTAGGGCTTTTTTTGTGAGAGGAGATGATGCTTTAAAAGAGGCAGTTATTTGCCATCCCCTCAAAAGGCCATCACTGGACCCAATAGGATTTTCATCCAAATTCCTGCTTCCCATTTTAGGGAAGGTTGTTGAGTTTTCAGCTTCATTGGGCCATAGAAGAAGCGGATTATTTGGTAAGCATTTTCAGATTTATTCAAACCTGGTTATAGCACTGAGGCAACATTGATTGTACCCATGGATACCTTTACCAGGCTCAAGATGTAGTAATTCATCTGCCTTGCTTTATTCCACTTTCAATGACTCTCAGTGCCATCATTCATGATAGCTTTCTGGACCAGCTCAAGGGTGTAGAAGTGGGAAGCAGTGGAGCTCCTTTCTCTAGGATTGATTCCAATCAGTGGTGAAGAAATCAATTGGAGCTACTAATGGGGGAATCATCCATTGATATAAGGTAATGTGTCATCAGATGATGATGATGACATCCAACTACACATCCAGACTGACCAAGTGATGCTGTCAAAGTTCCAGTGGACTAGGGAGGCATCTCTCTCCACAGAACTGGTCCCTGGTGCCCAAAAGGTTGGGGGCCACTGGCTTAGAAGCCAGAAAAACTGGCTTCTCTTCCAGCAGCACATATGGTGTCTTTGCCTGTTAAGGTTTCAGTTTGGACTTGTTACGTCTTTCCTGGAAACTCCCTCACTATTTCCTTCCCAGTATACTCCAAGCTATCATTCAAAAAACAGTATTACCCAACAAGTGCATGTAGGGCACTTTTGTAGACATAATTAGCTTAGAAAATGGGATATACACTACCAATATGATCGGATAGAGATATGGATAGTGACTTAAGAGGGAAATGATACAGTAGCTTTTTGACAAAACATTTACTGATTATATAGCACAAATATCCTGCCATTCAGCAAGTTAATTGCTAAGTATGTGAGGCCTTGTGAACATGTGCTTTTATCAAAGCTTTGATTGAAATGCCATGTTGAGGCTGCCCTGTTAAATAGTGCCCAGCATTCATTGCATGCTTTGCATTCTGACCCCACTGAACCAGTCACTTTGAGGTTCTGTAACAATGTTCTACACATACGTGTATGTAGGTTGAAAATATTTTCAATGGCATGTTTGAGAAAGTACTGGCTGAAGTAAAATCCACTGTCTTAGCATGACTGAAGTCCAGGGAACACTGTACAGTGGCTCTGCTTCATCTAGGCCTACTAATTAACATTCATTGGCATCCTTCAGTCTTGAGAGACTATGGTATCATGCTCTGGAAAGAGGTCCTAAGACAGCATCTGGTGTGGCTAAAAAGGCCAATTTGAGAATGGCAGTCCCTTCCACACTGAGGGCAGATACAATCTGTCCCCTGTCCAGCCCGCAGATTTCGCTGGTTCCGGGACTGCCTCTTTGCCTCAGCCTGCCACACAAGTGTCTCTTCAAATTGGAGAAGGCCATGCTGCTCTTTAGCCTCCAGGCTGAAGGATCAAAGGTCAAGGATTCCCAGCATTAATGTGGGATAAAAACCATTATCTTGATTCAAGCTAAAGTATTTTTTGGTGAAACAGACCTTGGCTAATCTTGAAAAAATAAGCAAGGTAGTATTTAGTTAAAGCATGGAGGGATTCTATAATTACATTTCTTGACTTAGAATGTGACAGACTTATCCTGGAAGAAAACCACATGCCCGTGGGATTGTTAGAAACTGAGTTTAACTTGAGGGATGGGTTAGAATTATTATTTTAATCTTTGTCTGAAATTCATACATTGTTCCACATTTCTTATTCCATATTCTGAAACATTGACATTATGACGCAGAATGTTCTTTTCTTCGTTTGATTGCCTATATTGACCCCAATGATTCTATCTTTTCATGGTCTTTTTTTAAAACATACTGAGCTCATATTCTTTATCTCTTTCACTCTTTTTACATGCTTTTTCCCCCTAAATCAATTCTCCCTCCATTTCTTTATTATTTTGGAAGTCATATCCTCCCAACCATGGAAACCCTTCCAAGTTATTGTTGTCTAGATGACAGTGATTGATCTTGACACCTGTTATGTGAAGTGTGCACTCTGTCATTGAGCTTGCAATCATGTTGAATGGAGTTGCTTATTTTCTTGGATCAATTCAGCTGTGATACACATTGTTTTACAGATACCTGGATGAAACTGAGACATGGATTTTAAAAACGGAAGATTGGACAGTATTTTTGACCTGCTGTCCAATTTTGAAGGGAGATAATGCTACTTTGGATAGGTGATTAGTAATCAGTTTTATTTATGCTGTTTTCATTAGTTCCAATTTGTAGGTATAATTATATATTTATATACTATACCTTCTATCAAATGTTTGGCGTTGTTTCTAAGGTGAAGCATAAAAAGCCTTCAGTGTTTTCTGTACTTCTAATTTTGGATGGGATGTTCATAATAGCAAATACCAACATATTCCTGTATGTAACTGCTTGTTTGTGACTGAAATTTATTTCATTCATTTGGAAATGACCAAAAACCTGAAAAGTATAGATCCTCTTCATCCCTAAGTAGTGAAAAAAAATTATCTGCAAGAATTCTAAGAGCACTAGATCAAGTTTCCCCAAATGTAGAAAACTTGGAAGTTGCAGCATTATTTCTGACCTAGGAACTATTTGGATATTGGATAGGCAATACTTTCTATTAGGCACGTGATTTTATCTGAATATGAAATTTGCTAGCAAGAAACATCTGGTAAACACATTGAAGATTATGGAAATTGTGACTGGTGAAGTAAACTATAAGGAAAAGAGATGCATATAATTTTTCAGTTATATCTTCAATATCCATTTGTAGAATTGATTAGTACGGTTGAAAAGAGTTGAGTTGTCCTTGATCCCCATCTTAAAAAAAAAGGAAACATTCTCAGAGTATGACAGAAAGCTGCTGTCATGCCTCCATTGGAGCCTGAATCTGATGAGGAAAATGAGCTGGAATGGGACTCTGTGGAGGTCGAGGGAGAGGTGTCTGTAGCTTCAGAGAAATGTGAGGAAGAGCAGGCAGAGGAAGGCCAGGGCCTTTCAGGATTGGGACAGGAGGAATGGGAGAGACAGAGTTCAGGCGATGAGCAAGGGCCACCCCCTCCTGTTCCTAGAGCACGGAGAGTGGAGAGAAGGAGGGAACAACACAGGCAGGCTCAACTACTCAGGAGGAGAGTGTCCTGTCCCTCTCCATAAGGCATACCTGGAGACTGAGACTTAAGGAGACGCTGTGCGGAGAGGCATTTGTCGGGAGCAAATGCTGATTCCTTGGAGTTTTGTGTGTTGTTGCTGATCTCTTGTTCTGTGTTGTGATTTCTGCTTGGAAATCCAGAAACTCTTGACCATTAGACTGACTGACAATGTTGCTTGGATGTTCAAAGACCTCGGATTGTATTTTGGCTTGTTATCTCCATAGCCTTGAGTAAATTACTCTTGTAATCAGACTGTGTGTGAAACTACTTGCAGCCAGAGGCAGCTGAAGGTGTGTGTGTCTTCCTTTGTTTTAAGCTTGCTAGAAATGTGGGAGCATTTGGGGAAATTTTGGAGCAATTAAAGGGTGGTTTGGATTGTCAGCTGACTGCATTGCCTCGGTGCTGTGCCCTGAGTCATCACAACTGGTCTGAGTTTGAAAAACAGATCTGGCATATATTGTAGTAGTGAATAATGGTTATTTTTAGTAACAATTCAAATATAGTCAATACATGATGGTGAAGGTTTGTTCTCTGAGGTTGTGGGTTGGTTTCCAAATGTTTCATTACCAGGCTAGGTAACATCTTCAGTGGAGTTTACTGATATCCTACACCCAAGCTACAAATATTCGCCACTATTGCATAGTCAATATAGCACATTTCTTGTTCAATAAAAAGACTGAGAACTAAGAATATCCAGTGGAATATTGGAATTCTGACTGATGATAGAGGTATTTTGTGAAAAAGCTTGGTCAATTGTAAAATATATTAGCTTTGGAGAAGTACTGTTAGCTTCCCCACTGAATAAGGGAAATTTGTGCCTTTTGTTGTGTTAATCACTTATTACACAATTACCCATTCTCAGCTCCAGTCTCAGCCTAAGACATAGTGTTATATCCAGGAGAAAATCTGGAGGAGCAGAGCCAGCAGTACTGCTGTGTACCCTAGTATCAGGCCTTATCATGCATGAAATGGTCTTCTGTCTGCCATGGCTAGTGGATAAATAGTGGACTATTAAATAAATCTGAGCTGTATAGTGTTCATCAAGTGTTCAAATTAAAGTGAAGGATCAGAATTCAGATAGGAAAAAGATAGAAAAGCTTTATGAGGTATGAGGTCTGTAAAGAGCAACCTTTATTCTGCCTGAACATCTCTAGTTTAGTTTTTCTTCAGCTTAAATTCCATAAGTTCTGTACCCAGGGAATAGCAGTTTTAATCTTAAGCACTGAATTTTGCAAGGATAGTGTCTTAGTTGTTGTTTGGACAAAGAAGGGAGTTAACACCCAAAGTGAGATGGATCAAGGTTGAGTTGAATTTATGGATTAGCTACCCAGGTCACTGTAGTAATTATGAAGGGAAGCTTTCTATTTATGACATACTGTTCTTTGTAGTATCATACAATAACAGTTTACCACTTGAGTGATTTCATTAGTGAGCATCTTGATAATGATGGTGATTAAATAATTTCTACTGTGTGTATTGGTAAACCAAATCTAATCCCTTAATTTAGTATTTTGTAGTTAGGCCTAACTTATATTTCTGCAGGATAACGAGGTAGGAGAATGGATTGCATTGTTTCTAGATGCAGGTGGAAAAAAATTCTTTTTTGTTTAAATAATACCTCTCCCTAGAGGAGCTAATGCAACAGAGTTCTCTCCTGAGATGCAGTTTTTAGTTATAACAGAGGCATGTGTCTGTAGGGCAAGCTTTCATTTTATATAAGTCTCATGATAAGAGCACTTTATCTACTCACATTACTTTGCATATGTAAGCCACATCTCTGTCTCAGTTGCTAGGGATCAAGATAGGGTAGATGAAGTGTAACAATTTCACTGACTGTTCAGGCCATTTTAAATAATACTATTGATATTCCAACACCCTTGAAATGGTCTTGCCTGTCATAATAGTTATTTTCCAAATGCTATAATAAGCAGGTTTTTTTAACACTTTTCTTTCCTTGTTTAAAAGGAGATTAATTACCACCACTCTGACAGCTCCATGTCCTCTAAACCAGTGGTTCTTAACCTTTTTGAACGAATCGCCCCCTTGAGCCAATGAGGAAGTTGTCATCGCCCTCCTCCCCCAACATAACCTCTCAATCACAACATAGGAAATAATTCTTCAATTTATGCAAACATTTTTTTTGTTTTCTTTAAAATTGTCATCAGGACATATGATGCAAATAATTTATTTCCAGTCTTTTTCCCATATCTCAACTGTGTGAAAAATTTTGGTGCCACCCGTCACTTTATTCCCAAACTTCGTGATACATGTATTTCATTATTATCTTATTTATTCAAGACACTTAAATGTAATGACCATTGAAAACAAAATTCAACTGCAAGAAAGTGAAATGCCCGAAAAGAAAAACAGTAACATTTAATGATTGAATTACAAGTGAAATTTAAGATGCAAAAAGAAATATAAAAAGGGCATAAGAACAAACCGCAATGCAGGAACTAAGAATTTCAAGACGAAAACTCTGAAACTAAATTAAGATTCGAGGAAAGTATATATAGTCACAAACACTGTAAAAAGGATTAAAAAGTCACAAAGAAAATATAATATCGAACTGGAGTGCATGCTAAAAAAGTACAATACAAAGAGACACACAAAACAGCATGCGATGTTTCGAAAGAAGCACTCCCCCCTCCATCACTGCCCATTCTGGCCAATGGTGAGCCACTGTATGGGTAGAGCAGGGGTAAGCAACCCAAAACACTCAAAGAGCCACTTGGACCCATTTCCCACCGAAAACAAAACACTGGGAGCCGCAAAACCCTTTTGACATCTAAAATGAAGATAACACTGCATATATCCTTTTTTTACCTTTATTATATATATCTTCAGTGTTATCTTCATTTTAGATGTCAAAAGAGTCTCTCTCTCTCTCTCTCTCTCTCTCTCTCTCTCTCTCTCTCTCTCTCTCTCTCTCTCTCTCTCTTCCTCCGTCCCTCCCTCCCTCCCTCCCTCTTTCTGCCCTTGGTCTGCCAGTCCTCTTCCCCCACTCTGTGTGTGTGTGTGTGAGAGAGAGAGGGGGGAGAGAGGCACTTGCGCTTCCTCTCTCTCTTTTCTCTCTTTTTCTCTTTCCCCTCTCCCTCTCTCTTTCCTCTCCCTCCCTCCCCCTTCTTTCTCCAGGTGAGGAGAGAGGGGGAGAGAGAGGCACTTGCGCTTTCTCTCTCTTTCCTCTCTTTCTCTCTCTCTTTTTCTCTTTCCCCTCTCCCTCTCTCTTTCTCTCTTTCCTCTCCCTCCCTCCCCCCTTCTTTCTCCAGGTGAGGAGAGAGAGAGGGGGAGAGAGAGAGGCACTTGCACTTCCTCTCTCTTTCTCTCTTTCTCTCTCTTTCTCTTTCCCCTCTCCCTCTCTCTTTCTCTCTTTCTCTCCCTCCCTCCCCCTTCTTTCTCCAGGTGAGGAGAGAGAGAGGGGGAGAGAGAGGCACTTGCACTCTCTTTCTCTCTTTCTCTCTCTTTCTCTTTCCCTTCTTCCTCTCTCTTTCTCTCTTTCCTCTCCCTCCCTCCCCCTTCTTTCTCCAGGTGAGGAGAGAGAGGGGGGGAGAGAGAGGCACTTGCGCTTCATCTCTCTCTTTCCTCTCTTTCTCTCTCCTCTTTCTCTCTTTCCTCTCCCTCCCTCCCCCTTTTTCTCCAGGTGAGAGAGAGAGAGAGAGAGAGAGAGAGAAAATGAAAGGCAGAGGGCACTGAAGGGGTGGGGAGGGGGGGCAGGAGGCAGCAGAAGACCCCATCGCTGCTGGAGGCACCCAGCTTCTGCTGCCCGCCGGCCTGCAGGGACGCCCCAGCTCACGGTCACGTTGGCAGGCCATCCCACGTGCCGCTGGTGTCCCTGAGCTCAAGTCGGGGCCACGGGGCATCTGCAGAATGCCCCGCCCGTCGCTGCATCGCCAAGCCTCCCCTCGCACCACCAGCGTCCCCGGGCTTAACTCGCAGGGCATCTGCAGAACACCCCCATCAGCTGCTGGAGGAGCTGGGGCCGCTCCGCAACGCACGACGCTCCCGGCCATCCGTGACCCACCAGCATCGCCCAGGGAGCAATGCCCCCACCGGCCACCACCCCAGCCAGGACTGCCGCCCGGGGGGCAACAGGAGGAAGAAGGGGAGGAGGAGGAGGGCAAGGAAGCTGGTGCCGGACCCCAGGAGGAGGCACTCCCGCGGGTCTGGTTGGAAAATGCCTCCCCCTCCCTTTCTCTCCCCCCCATCTTCTACTCACCTCTCAAAGCAGCCAGGACTCTGGCGCACCTTCCCGGCCAGCTGGGCCAACAGTCCCATGGCTGGGGATCGCAGGGGCAGCTCTCCCTCAGGGCCGCGGCTTGCAGGAAGGCTGGCCCACTAGGCTGAGGCTCTGGTGGGCTGCTCCCAGCGGGGATCCTGGGGATCCCCTGCGTGGTTCCCCGGCCACATGCACTTGGTACGGGGCCAGCCAGGGAAATGGACTTCCTGGCTGCACTTGTCCCAGGAGGTGGGGCACCTGGGCTCAGGGCCAACCAGGAGCCCTGTGAGGGGGCAAATCTGCATGAGAGAGAGAGAGAGAGAGAGATAGAGAGAGGGAAGCACAAGTGCCTCTCTCTCTCTCTCTCTCTCTCTCTCTCCAAATGGCGGAGGAGGCTCGGAGCCGCAGGGGCAGGCTCAAAAATGTCCCCAAAACTTCTTGCTCCATCGCCCCCATATCGCCCCCTTTTCGTTCCTTCGCCCCCACGTCGCTCCTTTTCATTCCATCGCCCCCCTGAAAAATGAAATCGCCCCCTGGGGGGCGATATCGCCCAGGTTAAGAACCACTGCTCTAAACCATTTCCTTTCACTGAGCTCTGTTTAAATAATGTAGAAACATTATTCTTATTTTTCCTTCCTCTCAAAAGTGATTGTACATTATGCTACAATCATCTTTCTTTTTTTTAAGTTTTATTCATTTTCTAGTTTTACATTTACATTACATTTTTTACATTACATTTTACATTTAAGTATTTAAAAAGCAACATGGCGGCTGGGTTAATCAATAATTCAATAACATACAAGTGTCCTTAGTACAAATCTCAAACTACCACATTAAATATTTCCTCTATTTTTCTCTTAATATTTACTGTCTCATGTTTAAACTAATACAATTCTTATTATATCAATTAAGTAAAAATAACATTGTTACATTTATCAATATTTTTAGCTTATAGATATCCTAATTGCTTTAACATTCAATCTTTATAGACAATCAATATTCTTTAATTAGTTTTTCTCAATTTTTAATTTCCCATCAATATTTAAATTTAACATTTAACATTTATAATTTCCAAGGTTTAGGTAACCAAAGTTTCCTTTACCACAATTCATCACAAAATCTAATATTCAATATACATGTCCTATCTATTTGAATATATTCTATTTCTCACCATCTTACATCATCTAATTGATAATACAGTATAACATTCTTATTTTCTACTAATTTTCAAATGTCTTAAATTTAATGACCAAAATTTCCCTTATTTCAACATCAAACACTTCCTCTCTTTTTCTCTTAATATCTACTATCTCATATTTAAACTAATACAGTTCTTATTTTATCAACTACATAAAGACATGTTTATTACATTTATCAATTTTTTTAGCTTATATATATCTTAATTACTTTTACATTCAATCTTTATGGACAATCATTATCCTATTTATTTGTTTTCCCCAATTTTTAATTTCCCATCAATATTCAAATTTAACTTTTGATATTTATACTTCCAAGTTTTAAATGAACAAAATTTTCTTTATCTCAATTCATAGCATAATCTAGTATTTAAAGTACACATCTTGTCTGAGTATATTCTATTTTAATTGATAACATAACATCCTCACTAATAAATCCACGCCCTCAACCCATACTCTGCAGCATTATCTGTGCATGATGGGGTACAAGGGTGGAGTCTTGCCCCCACTGCCCGGCTACCATGTCCTTGTCTGTGCAGTATTGCAAAGGGCATGCCCCGGGAGTGACTCTCCTCAGGAAGGTTGCTGGTGAGGAGGGGGTCTTGGGAGGAGGCGGGGCTGGGGCGATGGTGTGTGTGCCCACAGAGAGGCTCCGAGTTCTGCCTCTGGCATGCATGGCATAGGTTCACCACCACTGATCTAGGCTGACTTCTTGTTCTTTTCGATAGCATTTTATTTCGTTGGAGGCTGTAAGAATAGTTTCATGAATTGCTTTCAACATAGAAATAATCTGTTCCTGATCTTCATCCATATTCTCTTAGTGGTGTATTAAAAGCTTTACAATCAGGGGATGAAAATAATTTTATCACTGGGTATAGAACACAACTGAGCTTCTCACAGCTGATATCTGCCAAGGTTGAAGGAGTCTTATCTGTAGTCTAGGCTTCAAGCCAAGTCTCTTTTAGACAATAACAGGTTGTAACATCAGGTTTAGCCACAAGATGTCATCAATGCTGTTTAAGGGTTTTAAGTCCAAAATTTTTATAATTCTTTTTCCAATTTTACTTCTTTTTTGTAAGTAAAAACCCAAATCTTCAATAGGGATAAGAAATATTTTGGTCCCCAAATTTTAGAAACATAAATCCAGTTAAAATAAGACTATTCTTATTTTATAGTCAGTCGCCGCTGCTCTTAGAGGGTGGGATAGGATTTCCCTTCCCTCTCTCCACAGGGGGGAAAATACTTTGGGAAGCTTATACAGATAAAAAAGATAGTTATGATTGAAGAGAGGTTCAGATCTCACCCAGTCTCAACTGCGCTGCTTTAGAAGTGCCTGGTGCTAAGTTTGACTTCAGCTGTCTGCGGCCTAGTGACAGGCCATATTTCTATAGCCAGTCTTTTGTCCGCCTGTTTGGAGGGCTGCCCCGGATCAAGCAGAAGGGCTACCACTCTCCTGTGATCAAGCGGGGATCTCCTCCTTGCTTGTTGCCCCTACAGGGTGATTTTCGACCCTTTCCAGGGTCCCCCAGCAGTGCAAAATTGAATGTTGAAGATGGAGCTTGCCTTCCAGTGGTCGCAGCAGCTGCACTGGCAAACCTGAAGTCTACAATCATCTTTCATTGAATGCATGCAATATTGATTGGCTGGACTCTTTCTTGCTGTATAAAATTGCTTAAATTAAAAAAAAAATAGAGGTTTCATTGAAGATTCTTCAAGATTCTCCAAGATTGTCCAAGGTTTTAACATAATGTTAAAAAAAGAATAAAAATAATGAATCTTCTTGAGATTTACAATTCATAATTTGTGCTGAGAAAACATTAGTGAGATTATATGTCACTTTCTTAATGAAAAATCTAATATATAACAAAACAGCCTGGAAACTTTATTGTAATTTTTGCACATGTGTCAATGCTGCTAACATCGGATGTTCTTGCTTTGACAACAGATGGAAATGCACCCATTTTACTCTTTTGCTTTTAGAGTTAGTTGATGCTGGGAGGAGGAATGTGGACGAGAGTCCAGTTAGTCATAACAATAATAACTCAGCCGTTGGAATCCAAGGTTATTGCACCCAGAGTTGATAAAGATTTGGCGGGCTGGAGAGCTGGGGAGAAAGCTGGAGCTTCAAGCTAATTGAGGAATGTGATTTATGACTGTTAATTGGAGGAGGGAATTGTGCTTTGTTACTTTGTGCTGAGGGGAGGGGAATTCAGTTTTTGGCTTTAACTATGTAGTGCCAATACTTATTTCTCAAATAAAATATTCTTTAAGGTAAACAATGCCTCGAAGTTCTTATGCAGAGTTTCATCTGTTGGAACCATGACAACATGTATATTTTTGTATATATTTGGAAATCTGCTTATATCTCACTGTTCCTTTTGTACATTTTTGTGATAGTTGTAAGTTGCCCTTTTCTATCAGTTCAAATAATTTTAATTACACTAGTGGGATTTTTGCAGTATTTAAAATATCCAGATACATAAACAGTTGCCAAATTTGTAATGCACTTTAAAAGTGTTGTTAAGTTAGTCTTGAGTTAGTCTAACTAAAATCTCATCATTTCATCAGGATAGCACATTGCTTTACTTATTCATCATAGATTTGCAAACATGAGATTTTAAAAACTGATTTTACTTATATGCTATTCAATGAAATTTATTTTATGTAATGAGTTCCCCACTCCTTTTCTTTCTTTTTAAGTCCTGAAAAATTTCTCTTGAGACTTGGGATTCCTTCTAAACAATGTGAGCCTTGTTGCATAAAACTAAAATGCAAGCAGGGAAATTGCCAGGAATGAAATAGAAGGGACTTGCGCTAATTGACCTTTCCCTGTGCAAAATTTCTCTGCCTGATTTTGGCTATTTTCCCTCACAGTAATAAGGTGTGGCACAATACACATTCATAAGGAAGACCTCTGACTTTCCAGATATATATTTAGGGAGTACAGAGGAAGGAAAGCAGGGGAAAGAGTTTCTTGTAGTTACACAAATATTGAAGACAACTCCTTAATTACAACCTGATCTGTACAGAAGTCCTTACTGCAGTTTACATGACTGAGCTCCTAGAGAAGAAGCAGGATATAAATATAATAAATAAAATTATACTATAACAGATGATCTAACATGTATTACCGAGAGATGGCTGGATCCAGAAGAGATGATGGTGGCCCTTTTGGAAAATCCAACTGCTGCTGGATTTTGAGTATGGCATCAGCTGAGACTCCAGGACAAGGGTAGAAATGTGATGATTCCTAACTGGGAGTCTTATAAAACTTTCAATAAGCACTGCTCCACAGGTTGCAAGTATGGGACCCTGTTCATTAAATTGGACTCTAGGGATCAGTGGGGATTGTAGCTACTGTACCAGCCTCCCTGCTGTGTAACAGCCTCCTTGCCTGAGCTGCTGGACTCCTATTGCCAGGCTTGTGATGGAGTTTCCCAGACCTATGGTTCTGAGGGACTTCAGTTTGTCTTCTCTAGGGTTGGGGGTCAGAAGCATCTTAGGAGTTTATGGCTACCATGGCAACCATAGGCCTATCTCAGGTCACCCCCTTGTCAAGAAGGATGAAGCAAATGAACATCAAGATGGCTGTTTACTATAATGGTATTTCACCTGTGAAATGCTTGCTTCTGAGAAGTTTTTCTGGTGCCTTATATTGTTTCATTTTCCCAGCAGGAATTATTTTTATCCTCTCAGGCATTTTAAGTCTCTTGCTATGACTTTTGGTGCTTACAGCATTTTCTATTATTTTTAATTATGTGCCTTCCTGTTTTTCATCTCTTACAGCTAGCTTTATTTTGTACTCTTTTTTTGCATCCAATTGTATGCTTTATTTTATATTTTTGATTGACTGCTGTACCATTATATTTGTTCTTAAATATTTTTCAAAGTTGTTGAATTATTCACTTACACAATAAAGACCAATGTTGGCATTTTTTTTGTTATTTTTCAATGTAAAAATGCTTTAGTGGTATTAGATATTTATGTATTAGACGCTTACATACATTTTATTAACAGTGTAATTATAAGGAATGCATTGATTTCTGTCATTTAGGAATGCTGGATTTAATTGGTTTAATATTCAAGTTGAGAATGAATGTATCTTAATCATGTTTAGTATTACCACAGTCTTCTGCTTTTTGAAAGGAATGTTGACATATTTGTGTCAACCTGAGTTTAGTTTTTAAAAAAGTTTATATAGTCTCTTTCACATTATGATCAAAGCAGTTTATAATACAGGAGGACATAAATGATACATTTCCAAGCAATTTAGGAAACATTACAAAACTATGTCATCATAAAATTTTAATATCAAAATAATAATTTCATTACCAGAAGGAACTAGCGGAAATATAGTCTAGGTAATAACAAAAGCAAAAGTTAAGTTTCAGAGGGAATGGTACCTTTCAGGATTTTGTAGAAACAGGGAAAAGTATCCTGAGGTCTTGATAATAATATCATTCAGTCAGTGAGACTGGAATTCAGAAAGCAAAAGATCAAAGAAGAATTTCTGTGGAAGACATGTTTCAAAAGTCTTCAGTGAAATGTAAAAACAATACAATAAAAAGATGGTATTTTTCTCTCCTTTAAAAAAAAAACCCATCCCAATTAGGGCTGGGTTATATAGTATACCATATTGAATCAAAAGATGTTGACAGTTTCAGTGAATAAAGGAGACCCCCGAGGAGATCTGCTAAACATCATGTTGTATCTTGTGAGGAAAATTCATTAGGAATATTCCCAGAAATGCTGAAAACTTTCCATTAATTAAATCAATTCTTTCAGCACAGTAAAGATATGCCACAAGTTAAATACGTGGCCCTGAAAAATTATCTTTGGGAGCTTTGGTTTATGTAAAGAATGAACAATTCTGTTTAAAAGATTTTCTGTTAACAATGTGTTATCTAACCTTGGCCCACAATCTTTGTTAAGCTGTTAAGAAGAACAAAGACTGAATGTGGGGCAGATGGAAAGAACTGAAATAGTTAGACATAAGAATTTGTTTTGTGTGTGTGTGTTGTGTGTGTGTGTTTCAGTGGCAAATGGGGCTTGGGCTTGGAAAGTAAACTGGAGGGTTGGACTTGCTTGGTATTAGGATGGACAACACCAGAAAACAAAGGATGTGGAGCCTAGAATGAGAATTTAAAATACAAACTATAAAAAATAGTGGCATTTCTGTACTGTACCTCTGTACTGTTACCAAGAAAACCTCTTTTAAAAGATACCAACTGTTGAGTCCTCGGTTAATGGCAATGACTTCACAAGGCATTCTGTAGTTTCAGGAACTCTTTATTAGTCTTCAGTAGCCCCCGTTACAACACAGAGGCATGCAAGCCTCTCAGACTCTCTTAAAGACAATCCCCGGGCCAAATGGCAACATTTAGGCGCACTGCGCGCCTCGCGCATGCATGCGAGTGCCGGTGCCAGCCAGTCTGGTCCTGGGCAGCTTGCAACTGCCCGGGACCATTGCAAAGTCCTGAGCCTGCCTTTGCAGGCTCAGGACACAATACCCCTTCCCCCTCGGCTAAGACTACAACTACATGAATAGTTACATGCAACCTCAACACGAGCGTGGTGTGCCACCCTTGCTCCAATGGTGCCGGGCTATTGTTCTGGAGATGAATTCTCCCAGTGCCCACATTTCCGTTTTTCCACAGAACTTCCTCTTACTGTTTCTGCTTTGCCAGCAGAGTTACAAAATCTTCAAGATACTTAGGAGATCTTTTAGCTCTCTGTGATCTCATTAAGCCCTGACAATCTCCACTTACATTTTGCCCCGGGGCTGACATGGATTTGCCCCCTTTCTTGAACCCTGGTGGTCCCTGTGGACCATGCCCCATTGCCTGGTCTGCTTGCTTGCCCACCGGGCTCGTCAGACCAGGACTTTGTTCTCTCCATAACCTGGTTGACCTGCCTAGTTGCAGGCTCTCTGGCCCCTCTAGAAGACTGCCACTGGTGTAGAACCTCCCTGGCCCATACTGGACATCTCATGAGGCTGCCTTCCTCCACTCCCCAGTTCCATAGTAGGACTGTCTGGGGTTCCAGTACTGTCCCAAAACTCAGTCGCCCCCTCAATTACGCCGGAGATGTCAGAATTTGGGTTTGTCCCTCCGACCACCTCCCCGTGTGAATGCCTCCTTCTGGAAATAGTAGCAGTGCTGGGCCAACTAGACTGATTGTGTGGCAGCTCTCTTGCAAAGTGTGAGTTATTAGGATGCTCCCGGTTATTCTCCCTGACTGGAGTGCTGAATGGTGTTAGTGAATAATGATTATGCCCCCGCGGTGACTCCCTGGCTGGAGTAGGTACTTGTGCCCGTGTGCTAGCTGGTTCCCACGAATTCCTGTTCGGAACACTCACGGAATCTTGTGATAAGCCATCTGAGGCCTCTCTGTTGGTGCCTGGCTGCTGCCAACACCCCTCCCTTTGCCCGTAGAGGCCCCCCTCCCCCCCTGGAAAGGAACCAGGAGTCTCTGAAGGTAAGTCCAGTCTTGTACGCAGCTGGTCGATATGCCGTCGCAGGATACGACCGTCATCCAAGGAAACCTCATAGGACAAAGGACCTGTAACCTTGCAAACTAGAGCAGGAACCCACAAGTGACCTGGCCCATAGTTACGGGTCCATACTGGGGCACCCACTTGCAATTGCCTCAGTGCCCTGGGTTGTGTACCCCTAGGAGGCAGTCTGTCCAGGTGTAACCGATCAAGTTTAGTAGTCAGTTTGCGCCCCCAGCGAAGTTCAGCCGGGCTTCTCCCAGTAGAAGTTGAAAGTGTGGTGCGGTAAGCAAGGAGAAAATCTGCCAACCTGTGGTGCCAGTCCCCATAGGTCAGTTTCTTTAAAGCATCCTTGGTGATGCGGACCATCCGTTCAGCCATCCCGTTGGTGGAAGGGTGGAAGGGCGCAGAGGTGGCATGACGAATCATGTTGGCCTGTAAGAAAGCTTGGAATTCGGAAGAAGTGAATTGAGGGCCATTGTCAGACACCAAAACATCCGGAAGCCCATGTGCAGCAAAAATCCCCCTCAGTACTTGGATAGTCTTTTCAGTGGTGGTGGAAGAGACAGGTACAACCTCAAGCCATTTTGAATAGCTATCAACCAGGACCAAGAAGAATTGACCCTGAAACGGCCCAGCGTAATCGATGTGCACCCTACACCATGGAGACTGTGTTTCTTCCCATCTATGCACAGGAGCCTGAGGCATTTCTGGGCGTGAGCGCTGACAAAGGTGGCAAGTGTGCACCTTAGCCTCAATTTCCTTGTCTAACCCAGACCACCACAAATGGCTGCGCACAAGCACTTTCATTCGTACAATGCCAGGATGACCCTCGTGAAGGGAACCTAAGACCCTAGACCTCATTGAGGTAGGAATGACAACTCTGTTGCCCCACAGAGACAACCCTGAAAAGTGGATAACTCGTTCCTTTGCAGCCAGAAACTCTGAAACTAAGTGCCTGGACAACTCTCTGGCCATCCAGACAAAACCCAGGATAAAACATGAGAGAGTGTGAGATCTGTGGCTGATTCAGCAGCCCGTTGATCCCTCTGTTCAAAAGTGTGTTTCCATGCAATAACAGACAACTTGGACTGAAAATGCTCTTTTAGCAATTTCTTTAAATCTGTGTAGGTAACAGATTCAAGAGGTGCAGGGGCTACTAAATTTTCAGCAATTTCAAATGCATCTTGACCACAAACACACAGCAGGGTGGCGGCCTTTAAGCCATCTTCTCTCACTTGATTTACTCTGAAATAATTTTCTGCTCCGGCCACATAAGATTCCCATCTTTCTGGATGTGTAACATCAAACTCAGAAAGTTTTCCGATCTTTGCCATCTTCAGTATTGCAGGAAGGGTCTATCAGCCAGCTTACCTCCAACGAAGCTGTATGGGCAGGCAGTTGCTGAGTTTAACGCCGTTTCCTCGCTGTCTCAGGACTAAGGGTAAGCTTACAATTCTTTGTGTTAATTGTAAGGCATCCCACCTTCGTCGCCAGTGTTGAGTCCTCGGTTAATGGCAATGACTTCACAAGGCATTCTGTAGTTTCAGGAACTCTTTATTAGTCTTCAGTAGCCCCCGTTACAACACAGAGGCACACAAGCCTCTCAGACTCTCTTAAAGACAATCCCTGGGCCAAACGGCAACATTTAGGCGTGCGGCGCGCCTCGCGCATGTATGCGAGCGCCAGCACCAGCCAGTCTGGTCCCGGGCAGCTTGCAACTGCCCGGGACCATTGCAATGTCCCGAGCCTGCCTTTGCACAACACCAACAATTCCAACTTATCACCCTATTAAGAGTACCATCACTATCTATTGATTTATAGTTTGGTCAGACCAAGCATGTATCTATCTTATGCCTCTCTCCACCCTGCTCTCTTCTTTCATTTGCCTTTTAAGAAGATACTGTGATTTATTAAACTGCAGTTTCAAGCAAAGTCTGAATTATAGCCTGATTCTCATTTGATAATTTGTTATATAAATTAAAGGATTTTTCCCAGTCTAAGTATCATAAAAAATGGTGTTGACTTTATGAATGTACTAGAATGAGAGCTTATGAAGGAAAAAGAGCAGAAGAGTCAAGGAGAAATCATTGTTGGGTGTCACAATTATCTCTGAACCTGGCTGTAGTGGATTTTTAATGAAGATAGAGATGTACTAAAGCTTAAACCCATGGCGTACAGTGCACTGGGGTAGAGGTTTTGTTCTTGGCAGAGGTACATAGGTGGTTCTTGACTTACAACTGCAATTGGGGCCTGGATTTTGGTGGTAAGTAACAATGGTCATAAGTTGAGGCATTCCAGTGACTAGACTTGATGTTATGACTTTTTTTTTTACAGTGGTTGTTAACTAAATCACCCAGTTGTAAGTCTAAATCCATTCTGGATGGGCATTTTTATGCCAAAACCCAGCAAAACATGCTGGAAACCAGCAAAAAAAAACCATCTCAGATCTGAGTCACTTGAGGTCTACCAGTAGAGTAATTTTGAATGTGCATGTTTTTATCTGTTATAAATTGAATTTCAAAAGTTTAAATCACCTGTCCATGATCCAAAATGTTTCATACCTTGTATGTGCAATAGAGTTTAATTTTGACTTGCTTGCATATCAGCTATCAAGTCAAAAACTGTGACAAACCAGGTTTTGACTTGAGAGTGAAGGTAATGGTGCTGGAGGTGCAGCCTTTCAACCAGAGACAAATGTAAGTCATAGATATTTCTATTTAAAAGTCAGCAGGGAGCTCCCAACTAGGCATAAAGCTTTAGCCTGGGGAAAGTAGTACTGATTTCGTTTTCAATAAAAACCTGAAGTTTTCATTTCTTCTGTCTAAAGAGGAAAAAAATGCATTAACAAGTCCTGGAAGACTAGAAGGCATGTGTGAAAACCAAAAAGTTGAAACAAAATAAGGGAACTCATGAAATGCTATTCAATTTACAGTTGTGCAGAGCTCAGATAAGTAAATTTATTGTAGAAATATAAAACCATATGAAATATTTCTAGTAATTGTTGTGTGTATCAAAGGTGACCCCAATTTATCAAGAAACAAAAGTTTCAAATTCTTGAGTCTTTTTTTTTCTCTCTTCCTAATATATGCAGTTGTCCAGATAACTCTTTTGGATGGGAGCCCTAGTTTCTGTCTCTCTTGTTTTTGTAATAGAGAAATCTGGGATCAGTCAGTTTATCTTTGACCATATGTGAATTAGCTTTTATAGGGGCTACATGTTGGCACTGAATCATTTCTTTTAACTTTAAAACCTGCCCTATAGTGACAGAATGCAGCTGTAGCTATAGTACAGGCTCCAATAGATTCTGGTAATCTCACTGAATCAAGTCAAATCTATTATTTAATCCATCGACCTTGCTATTATAGTAGGATGTGTATGTGCTAGTCTTAACACCAGGATATGGAAATTCTTAAAGTGGTTATTGATGACCCAAGCTGAATTGCAAGGAGTTGTAATCTAATTTATAAAATGGAGCATCAAAGACAAAACAAAATAAAAAATGATCTTACATTTATAGTATATGCTCTATAGTCTCCTATAGAGACTATATCAGTTATGTGCAGAGACTTAGTTCATGTATAGAAGCTTGTTCATAGATTCATTTTGAGCCAGTGCAGCAATGATCTCTTAAGATATATTCCTTACACCAGTGGTTCTCAACCTGTGGGTCGGGACCCCATTTGGGGTTGAACGACCATTTCACGGGGGTCGCCAAACAACGCAGTCTGCCGTTTTTTTCCCCTTTTCCTTAGCTGTGTTACTCCCTTTTATTCTATTGGCTTTTGAAAGCCAATAGAATAGACTCTCTTGAATAGAGTCTAATTCTATTGGCTTTCACAAGCCAATAGGAATGGTCCAGGCTGTCTCTTCCCTGCTGAGCCCGCCAAAAGTCCCATTCTGCAAACAGTGCTGCAAGTTGTCTGCAGCGAAGGCTAGCTGTCTGGAAGCTTCCACCCCTCCCTGCTGAGCAACTACTAACAATGTAAGTAAAAGAGGGCCAGGGGTGGGAGGTGCGAGGCTGGCGGGTGCAGGGAGGGTTGCTGGCATGCATGGGGCCCGGCGGGTGCCTTACCTCCCTTGGGCTGGGCCAGCTGGTGGCCCAGCCAGTAGTCGGCCTGCGCCGTCTCTGCCGCTTGCCAGCTACGCCTTGGCCGGTGCAGGGGGCGGCACCACGCATGCGTGGCGCTCCCGGGCAGGGTAAGTCCTCGACTTACGACCGGTTGGGTAGTCCTCGACTTATGACCGGTTGGGTAGTCCTCGACTTACGACTGATTGGGGGTCACAGCATTAAAATGGTTGAGAACCACTACCTTACACGATTCCTTATATATAAGATATACGAAAGGTATATATTGTTATGACAGACTAGGGAAATCAACATGTAACACCCTCACAAACCTAAATCATCTAACTATAGTCACAAATCAGTTTCTACAACTGCCAGAAATTCTGAGGCTGGGGAAAAGGGAGATTTCATGGGAGAGGCCTGAGATTGGGTGACTGATGAGTTACAAATATAGCCGAGGAAGGAATGCTGATTTCCCTGCAGCCTTTCATGCCTCTAAACTGTAACAGGTTGTGCCACTATGAAGTGAGAAGGATAGTTCTGAAATTTCAGGCTTCAGAGAGAAGTCTACAAGGATACAGAGAGGGAAGAGGAGGAAAAGTGTTGAACATTTTATCCATTTAAATCTAGAGGAAGAAGGGCCAGTTACTTTGAAGATGAAAGTAGAGGAAGTCAGGGATGAAGAATGGAAAAACAGATGCTGTGAGACTTAAATTGGAATTTAAAGTTTCTTATGGGAGAAACATTGCCAGAAACTAATAGCTACTCAGCTCTAAGGCTGGGAGGTGCAAGGTAAAATGTCCATTGGAAAAGTTTGACTAAAGAAGCACAATAAATAAATTTCTTCAGATCAAAGAAGAGGCTATTTTATTAGTAACTTAAAATAGCTTCATCCTTCTATACAATACAATTCTTACCTACTTCTATTGGGTGTCTGGGAAATACTGCTCAGTTTCAGCAAGGTTGCTAGTTTGTTTCTGGGTCCAATTCTATTAACTTTAAAGTCCTTTATGGCAGATATGTCACATTCAAGGCCTGCGGGCCAGAACTGCCTGTGGTGTGTTTAGATCTGGCCCGCAAGCACACTAGTAGGAGGAAGTGATTGAGTATGTAGCGGGGGGAGGATGAGTTGAAGTGGCGGCAGCACCACAGAGGCCTGGAGCTGTGGTGATGCTGGGGCTCTGCTGAGGCCCCGGATTGGCATGCATGGCTCCAGCTGATTGAGGCTTCCGGAGGCCTTGGGGGTGGCCAGCACTACACATAGTCTTCGGGGGAAGAGTCAGTTGGAACTGTGGGGCTGGCGGGGCTTGGCGGGGACCCCAGAATCAGCACACAGCTCCAGCTGATAAGTGCTGTATGAAAAGGCCAGTCGGGCAGTGAGTGAACAGATGGGGAGGAGGGGATATAAAAGGAGGGGTTTTTGTGGGAAGGAGGAGGAGTGAGGGGGAAGAGAAGGTGATAGGGAGGAGAGGAGAGATGTTGGTGGGGCAAGCCTGAGGGAGAGAAGGGGAGAGGAGAGCTTCTGTGGGGACAGCAATTGGCCCTTTGAAGGCAACCATAATGCTGATGCATCCTCAGTGAAATTGAGTTTGACACCCCTGAGATAGAAGGAATAAACTAGGTTAGACTGATAAAGTAGTTCATTGATTTATTGATCACAACAGTCCAAAGTCTGAATAAATCAGTGTTGTTGGGGGAATCTAAAACAGATTATTTTACTGTTCCTATGTCTGGTTTAAGTTTGACCACCTTGGCTTACAGGATTCGTTAAATTAGGCTCAAGATTTCTACTTTTCCCATTGGATTTGATTTGATTTAAAGAGTAAAGGCTTGCTAGTTCCAAAAACTGAAGGGATAGAGATAGTTTTCCAGGCTTTGATAACTGTTTCACCACCTCCTGAAACAATGACAGATTTAAAATATATAACATTATCAAAAAAGCTATATGCACCAAAGTATAGCAATTTATCTATACAAAAAGTTATTTTTCATCTCAGTTTAAATAGTGTAATAAAATAAGCACAACATTGTGTATGATTCTAATATTGTAATAGTATTTTAAAGTCACCTATGCTTATCACCTGTTTGAAAATTTTGTATATGGGATGTCTGGGTATTTTTGCTGATAAGAAAAATCTTCAAAAATCTATCCCAGGGGTTCTCAACCTTGGCAACTTTAAGACTTGTGGACTTCAACTCCCAGAATTCCTCAGCCAGCAAAGCTGGCTGGGGAATTCTGGGAGTTGAAGTCCACAAGTCTTAAAGTTGCCAAGGTTGAGAACCCCTGATCTATCCTATCACCATTGTTTTTGGAGAATATAAAAAAGTTTCAAAACTAATTTTAAGAACCCCAGAATACTATTTTTATATTACATTTATAGAAATAGAAAAGAGGAAGATTTCATGGGGACATGTCATGAAATGGAACTTATTTCCTAGTTTAATGGAATATATGTAAACTTCATATTCAGATTAGTATAGTTTCTATTTTGTTGTTGACTGTCATTCTGATACTGCCCTTGATATTTCAGACTGAGTTTTGCATGCTTCCACTGGGATCTCACCTCACATTTAGGTACACGTTTGAGAAACAAGGTCATTTTTACCAATGAGAATATACTTAAATTGAATACCATATAGGACAGGGGTATCAACCTTGGCTCTTTTATGACTCATGGGCTTCAATTCCCAGAATTCCTGAGCCAGCTTAGCTGGCTCAGGAATTCTGGGAGTTGAAGTCCACGAGTCATAAAAGAGCCAAGGTTGACTATCCCTGATAGAGGATATTCATACAGCTTTAAAGTCAGTCTTAATATCTTAATACATGTATCAAAATGACCCCTAAATGTAAATGATAGCATTATATTATCAGATCAAAATTTCATTTAAATGCACCCTTGGTATTGTAAAAGTTTAAAATGGACCTTAAGATATTAGATTTTTTTCCCCTTATTATTAAACTTACACTGTGAACTTCTTTTACTTTGTCAGCAATCTGATCTAAAATGAGATCTGCTTCATCTTATGCATCCATCTATGCTGTCAAAATTTCATAGAGCAAATATTATTCCTTCTTAAATGCTTGAGTGAACATTTTTGCTGATTTATTTTATTTATTGTAGTGCTCAATATCTTTTATGAAACTGTGTTTCTTAAGGTATTTTAGATAAAATCACAACTTTGGGGAATTTCCATTTCTTTTCAGTGTTGCAGTCTTCTTCCTCCTGCAGCTGCTGAAGCTCATCCAACTTGACCCTATGTGAGACAGCCGTTGGCCATTTCATACCTTCTTCTGGAGGTCATGTGTGCCGTTCTTCAAACGACACACATTCTTCTTACAAGAGGCTGTGTGTGTGATTTGAAGAAAGGTGTGCAGCATTTGGAGAATGGTACACATGGTCTTCTTGAGAGGTTTCGTGCCTCATGAAGCCTTTCAAAACACCTTGAGAAGAGCTGGCTTCAGGAGCAGCTACTTCAAGTATGGGTGTGCCTCACCACAGGAGGAGGAGAAGTTGGTGACTTTCAGCTGGATATGGCAGTACTGGTGGAGTGCAGGGTGATGGAAGTGGCTGGACTTTATGCTGTGGCACAGAGGTGGCTGACCCTACAGGGTTTGAGGTGGCACCCCTCAATGGCAGTGCCGGGGCTGGGGCTGAAATAGAGGCCTGAGGACAATGGCAGCTGGCTGTGGAGGGTCCACGCCTCTACTTCATCCATAGCTACACTACTGCCACTACTACTGAGGAGTACCAATGTGCAGGGTGGTCAAAAGAGCAGAATAGAGAAGATAGGCAGGTGGAGGGAATTGAAGAACTGCTTCAATCGTTAGTGTGGGCAGGCTACCAAGTGCCCAAATTTTAATCATATTACTAGGGGGGAGAGGTGCTGCAATGGCTGTAACTTTGGTTTAACAACAATTTCTTCACTGCTGCCATATTTTCAGATGGTCACTGAACAAAGGGTTGTTCAGGACTATTTGCATTGCAGTTGATAGAGAGTTTGAAATCTTGCACCAAGATAGCAGAAGAATATCTTAATATAAATAGCTAGGTTGATTGATCATTTGCCATCAAGTTGATGTTGATTCTTAGCAAAATCATATATAGATTTTCCCTATGACAAGCTACCCCTAATCTGTCCTTTGGATTTTTCAAAGGTGAACCCATTGTCACTACAAATCCATCCATACTGGTTATCCTCATCTTCTCTTTCCTTCTATTTTTCTCAGCATTGAAGCCTTCTCCAGAGAGTTAAGTTTTTGCATAATGTGTCTGAAATAGGATAATCTGAGCCTCATCATTTATGTCTCAAGTGAGAATTTCTGGGTTGATTATTTCATGATCCATTTGTTTTCTTGGCTATCTATGGTATTTTCAGGAGTGTTCTCCAACACTAAAGTTCAAAAGCATAAATATTCTTCTTACTCTACTCTTTTAAAATGTAACTTTCACTTGCTACAGCCTCAAAGGGAATACCATTGCTTGCAGTACTTTACTTTTTGTAGGTATAGACACATCATGGCATCTGAATATCTTTTCCAAGTCTTTCATGGCTGCTTTACAACATGCTAGTTTCTGGTGTATTTCCTGACTGCTTGTGTCCTTACTCTTAATGACTGATCTCAAGAGGCTGAAACTATTCACCACTTCAGTGTATTTATTGTTAATTCTGTTATATCTATTATCAATAGTTACATTTTTTTTCAATATATACTCCTTGCCTTTTACTATTGTACCTTTCGGATCCTTTGCATTTTTGGCTATCACAGTAGTGTCATCAATATAACACAGGCTATTGATATTTCTTCCTTCACTTTTAAAACGTTCTTTCCTTAATATATATTCAGCACATAAGTTGAAGAAATAAGGAGAGAATAGGCATCTTTATCTACTCCACTGCTGTCCTGAAGTCAGACTGTTTCACTATGTTCTGTCCATACTATGGCTTCCTGAGCTCAATAGGATAATGAGATATTCTGGGATGCCTATTCCTTTAATCCAGTGGTTCTCAACCTGTGGGTCGGGACCCCATTTGGGGTCGAACGACCATTTCACGGGGGTTGCCAAACAAGGCTGTCCGCCATTTTTCCCCCTTTTCTTTGGCCACACCCCTGGCACCCGGTGATGTATAAGTGGTTGGGGGTCACCACAACATGGGGAACTGTATTATGGAGTCGCGGCATTAGAAAGGTTGAGAACCACTGCTTTAATCCATTCCACAATGTGATGTAATTGACACAATCAAAGACTTTTTTGTAATCAGTGAAGCACATACTAACTTTTTTTGGCATTCTTTGGCTTTCTCAATTATCCAGTGTGCGTCAGCAACAATGTCTCAAGATAGATATTGTATAATAATTTATGAAGTAACTGATATTTAGATTCCTTGGGAAGAGCTTTCCTAAGTATATCGCTTGTTGAATATTATTACCATTTAATTTCTATGCTAGAACAAAATGGAACTAATGAGTCTGCTTTCAGATGAGCAATGGATATATATTATTTATTTGACTGCTATTCTGCCATAATCTCCAAGGTCTGCCGGTAGCTAACAACACAATAAAAATCACAGAACACAGTAAGAGTTAAGATATCCATGGCATGTACATGTGTATCTATATAAATAAAATTATAGGGACAAAAACTGCCAACAAAACATAAATTGACAATATCCACATCAATTCCCAAAGTGCTTTCTAGAAGAGCTGTTTTTATTGATTTCTGGAAAGCTACGAGGGGGGAGGGCTAATGTAACTCACAGGGGGGAGGCAGTCTCAAAATGAAAGTGCCAATAAGAGCTGAAAGCGGGCCATTACCAACTGAGATAGATATGTGGGACATATCCATTCTATTTGAAGACAACTGTGCAAATACCTAGGAACCCAGCCACATTGGGCTTTATACGTTAAAACAGAGTTTTGCATTCCATCAGAAAACCTCTTAATAGTAAATTGAGACCTGCAGTAAAAGTGTAATATGTACATGGTGGCAGGTTTCAGTCAGGGTCAAACATGAGCATATAACCTGGGCTCAATCTGGTTCACTTTTTTTCTTTCTCCAACAGTCTTCTAGTCATTGTTTCTTCTTCTGAAGCACCTTAGAAAATCAAAAGCGGGCAAGAGCTGAGATGCTGCTGTGGCTCAGAAATCCTGCTGTTTACATAAATACCACAGATACCAGTCCCTTGAGATCATCACTGCAATCTGGGGGACATAAAGCTACTAAACGGGACTTCCATAAACCAAATTTCCCAGTGGAGCAGTAAGACTCTAACAACCAGACCTCACAGTTCTTATCAGTCTTTTTTGGTTCCACATTCACTGTCTCATATACAGTACATTCACAAGTGAAAAATCCCTTCTACTGCCATTTCTATCCACCTACACATCCATCTACCCTTTGCCAGATTAACCACATAGCTGTCAAAATAATAAATGCCCATTACCAGATGCATAATAACTTTCTGCCTTTTTTTTTTAATCCATTCAATCACATCTGATCTCAGAGACTATCTGGAAATGAAATTCAATGTAGATAAAAGAAAGGTTTTACGCTTAGGCAAGAAAAACAAACTGTATAAATATAGGCTAGGGGAAACTTGGCTTAATGTTAGTAACTGTGAGAGGGATCTTGGAGTCCTAGTGGACAATCGCTTACAGTAAATATGAGCCAATGAAACCCTAGGGTGCATTAATAGAGGGATAGAATCAAGATCATGTGAAGTTCTAGTAACGCTTTACAAAGCCTTAGTACAGTGGTTCTCAACCTGTGGGTCGGGACCCCATTTGGGGTCGAACGACCATTTCTCAGGGTTCGCCAAACAAGGCTGTCCGCCATTTTTTTCCCCTTTTCTTTGGCCACGCCCCTGGCACCCGGTGATGTATAAGTGGTTGGGGGTCACCACAACATGGGGAACTGTATTATGGGGTTGCGGCATTAGAAAGAAAGTTGAGAACCACTGCCTTAATAAGACCACTCTTGGAATATTGCATCTGGTTCTGGTCACCACAATATAAAAAAGATGTTGAGATTCTGGAAAGGATGCAGAGAAGAGCAACAAGAATGATTAGGGGGCTGGAGGCTAAAACATACAAAGAATGGTTACAGGAAATGGGTATGTCTAGTCCAGTGGTTCTCAACCTTTCTAATGCCGCAACCCCATAATACAGTTCCCCATGTTGTGGTGACCCCCAACCACTTATACATCACTGGGTGCCAGGGCGTGGCCAAAGAAAAGGGGGAAAAATGGTGGACAGCCTTGTTTGGCGACCCCCATGAAATGGTCATTCGACCCCAAATGGGGTCCTGACCCACAGGTTGAGAACCATTGGTCTAGTCTAATGAAAAAAAGGACTAAGGGAGACATAATAGCAGTGTTCCAATATTTGAGGGGCATCTACAAAGATGATTTTCCAAAGCATCAAAAGACAAGACATAGCCTGCTGTCTTAATCACTACATCAAACTACATTCTAATTTTCTGCCTATTAGCATCTTAATATAAATTATATTACTATAATAGCAGAGATTGTATCTCAAGACAATCGTAGTAATTAAAAGTACATGCTTCTTCTGAGTTTTGAATTAGTCACCTTCTGCATATCAGACAAACACTAAACTGCTATGCTAGTAGAACATTACTGATAATAATTACAGCAGAGGCTCAAACTGTAGAGTGATGACTGCTGGCTGACTCAGGTGAATGTTTATTCCTGATATGGTGGACTACTAAACTGTTGTACTTCATTTTCTTTTTCTAGAATAAAGTGAAGTTCAGCAGGCAGATCAGACAACAATGCTTGCAGTAACACAAGGCAGAAAACACTACTTCCAACATGGGGCAGGAAAACACAGGTGGAGGTTACATTCACATCAGCTGTGACAAGAGGATTATTCCATCTCTTCTTGTCCTCCAGAAATGATTAGTGGGGCTGTACTCACCACATAATCTGATAATATATATTCTTAATTAGCAATCTTAGTTACTGCAAGCCAACAAACAGGTACTGATTTTGCATATTTTACTTATTAAAATGTTTAAAATATAACATTTTTATTTAAAACATCAAGGTGTATAATCTATTATATGTATTGATTACTCGCAATACATTAGCAAGCTCTGCATACTTTTGTATGTTATTAAACTATGCACACTTAATTATAAACCTATTCCATCAGTATAATATTGGGAGGACTCATTACTGCTATGCTATCATATCTATAGAGTATTAAAGTGATAGAGAAAGAGAAAGAAGGAGTACATTTCTCTTGCTTTAATGTGTACCATGTGAGAGGTGTACTCTGCATGGTATGCTGGAATTAAAGAATTGTATAAAATATAGTACCACATTATTTACTCTATTTTATACAATGCTAGGCTATCACAATTCAGCTCGCAAATAAAGAGGTGACATTAGACAATTTGAGGAACCAAGAGATTTTTCTAAAACATAATTCCATCTACAGTAGATTCACCTGCCTAGGTTTTTAATTAAATTAATACAGCTCTTGAATGATACCCTTTATTTCTCTTCTTTATAGTTTTGAGATTGTTCATATAAGAAACCCTTCCAAAACTCTGTATGTTTTTTCCTAAAGGCATAATTTGGAACTCAGACTTCTACTTTTGGGCTATATATTGTATCTCCCTGAAAATATATGCTTTCTGGCATAAGCTGTTGAGTGATGTGAAAAGATACACAGGAGGAAGAGAACTTGCTTGTCTTATTCCATCCAACTTAAATAACCCAAACCCCCTAATAGTTGGCAAAAGGGACTTAAGAGATTGATCAGTCTCTAAATATTTTTGGGATATTATTCCATAGCCTTGAGGTTGTAAATAACTTAGTATAGTATAATCATCAGGCATGATTATGTTAAAATTAAATTGTATTAAAACTTGTAAGATTTATTCAGTTTGGCAAGTCATTGTAGGTTTATAAGTTTACATGAAATGAAATGCACAATTTAACGATCTAACATCCTATCAAATTTGTTTATTTTTGTTCTTCTGTATGATTTCAGAATGGTTGGCTCTGTTACAGAAAGTCACTGAAACCTGAAGGAAATTGTATTGAGGTCTCTTCACTGCCAAAAATTGTTGGCGGGATTCTCTTTCCTACTTCCCATAAATCTTTAGCTTTTAATCTCCTAGAAATCCAATGTTGCTAAATTTATTTCATTTATTAAAGCAAACTTTTAGAAGCTTTGACTATCATTTTTTTTCTCTCTGTGTCTGCTTCCCTCTTGTTATTTTCTTTTTCTCTTAGCCACCCTCTCTACCTGATGCTTAAGGACAGCATCACATAGAAAACATTAGTTTATAGGATAAGCAAGTGCTTTTCCATCACATCAGAATCCTTTTGATGCCACTTCAGTTCAAAGGACTTTGAGAATGGCTTACAAAGAAAGTATTTATCTCAGCAATCATTCCACAACATAAGGGTGCTATTGAAATAATAAACCGTTGCTATCCAAGCTATCTTTAATAAGCTCTGTTCAGATATCTGAACAGAGCTTATTAAAGAGGTAGCAGTCAGTTTTAACATCCTTCTCCATGTTTAAATTAATCTACCCTTAAATCCTAATGCATCCAAAAGCTTATGTCAAAAGCTGCAAGAAAAAAACTATTATTGTCACTGTGGTATCTTTGCTCACATACTGCTTCATGTAAAAACCTCCCATTTGTTGCTTCCATACTCTCATTAGTCAGAAAAAGTCCATAAAATTCAATGACTTTCTATTCTTCTGAGTTAATTTGGTTAATTATAATTATATTGTAACATATAACATTCTAAGCAGAACAAAAGATGCTGAAATAACCTGCTAAAGAACTGTTTCCCACATTTTCTGAATCTATTGTTTTAAAATGAACATGATATTTCATATTAGCTTACCACATGTTAATTTTTTTTTTTTTTTTTTTTAGGTATAGCAGTAGTTAAGGGCCAGTTTGGTCTAGTGGTTAAGGCACCAGACTAAAAACCAGGAGACTGTGAGTTCTAGTTCTGCCTTAGACAAAAAGCCAGCTTGGTGCCCTGGCTAGTCACTTTCTCTCATACCAATGAAGGAGGCAATGTCAAACCACTTTCAAAAACTTTGCTAAGAAAACTGCAGGGACTTGTCCAGGCAGTCACCACAAGTCAAGACTGATGTGAAGGCATCAAGAAAAGAAGTAAATAAAAGTATGTGACATAAAAATAAACACAGAGTTCTCTTTTCCATTGATTCAACTTTTTCATTAAAAGGTTAATTCATTCCTTCTTGTTTCTATCTATCGAGTTTATCTTTTTTGTACAGTGCAAGTTTGATGTTACAATTTATTAGAAGAGATATATGATATATTGAGGTATAGTGTGGCTGGGTCTTTCTAGCATTGTAAACATGTTAAGAGAGAGAAACAAAAAGTATCAGTATTAGCAGAATCATAGGCAGTACATGAAGCCTATTGCATTTACATTTAGATGTTTTCCAATTGAGACAAGTTATCCTTCAGTACTAGTTAGATTTATCTGGTACCATGATATAGGTTAATACTAACAACTTACTTTGGAAGTAGAATAAGAATAATTTATGGATAATTCTTCCCAATATTGAATATTCATGAAGATTGTGGTTGCTTGATATTAATTAGAAAATTTGTGACATGTATGGACCTAGTCTCCAGAAGTAGTTAAGATTAAAATTTCAATGGGAATTGGAATATTTCTGAGGAGTTATTCTCCCCAGAATAAACATCTTATACCATCTATTAAACTGTGAGGGATAAAACAATATAATTAAGGAAAATAAATTATAAAATTTAAACTCATGACAATAAATGTGACACTGACAGAGAGTATGTTCAGGTTAGAGATCAGTGCTTTAAAAATATTAAGAGTCTGATTAAGAATATCTTAGGAATCTATAATTTGATCACATGATTAACATAGAATAATTGCTTAGAATCTATGGGGTAATTTCTGTATCCTATAACAGGGCTTTTAAACCAGTGGTACGGGTACCACCTGTAGTACATTGGCACCTGGAAGGTGGTACGCGACCATCCTAGAAAAGTGGTAGTGGGGGAGGGGAATGAACTGAACCGGTGGCAGCACCGCACAAGCCTGAGCGAGAGATGGCTGGAGCTACAGAGCTGTCAGGGCTCAGTGAAAGCACCAGGATCAGTGCCGCTTTCCAGCTGATTGGTGCTTCTTCGGGACTGTCGGCTCAGCGGAAGCGCCAGGATCAGCACCAGGCTCCAGCTGGAACTCGGTGCTGATCCTGGTGATTCTGCTGAGCCCTGAAGAAGCGCCGATCAGCTGGAATGTTGCAGCATCTCCAGTCTTGTAATTTACTTTCAGATGCTTGCAACTGATTCATATTTATGACAGTCACAGTGTCCCAGGATCATGTGAAGTGACCCAAACCTGCTGCAATCACTCAGAAGACGGGGGGGGGACAAAAACCAAACACCCCCCCACCCCACCTCCGCTGCCAATCCTCAACAGAAATGCTCACAACAATGAAAACCTCGGACAGGAGGAAGAGCGCCACCGGGCGGACAGGCAGGTGTCTTGCTTGGCTGTGGCTTGGGGGGCACTTTTTTCATTGTAAGTTCAAACAGTCACAAAGCAAACTGTTGTAAGTTGAGGACTACCTGTACTTTATCACTTTTTTCCTTTTTTTTTTTTTTTTGGTCATCAAGTTTTTGACATCTTGCTAGGCTGGTGGTACTCAAATATTGCCATATCCTAAAAGTGATACAATGGGTGAAAAGGTTGAAAAGCCCTGTCCTATAATATCCATATACAATAATCTCTTTTAATTGTCATTCCCCTTACTCATGATTTCTCAATCATGTGTTCATTTTTTCTTCTTTTTATAGGTTCTTTACCTATTTTATTTAACGCTTATGGGCTATAAAAGAACTTTATATTTAAGTAGTACATTTTTGCAGTTTTAATATAAACCTTATGCTCCAGGATTGAAACATGGATGGGTAGGACACTTCAACCTAACTGATCAGACCCCGAAATTCTGTTGCCATTGGTCATCCAAATAACATGATGGACATTTACGGTATACAAATCAGAGAAAGAAAGACTTTAAGAGGTTTGCTTTGCCCTTTATTATCAGGAAGAATACTTACCTTCTCTGGGACTAGGAGGCTGATGGATGCCACCCATGTCCCATACATTGGCCAAAGGAACAAGAGCAAAATTCTGTTTACACAAGAGTTTCAGGAAATTGATATTAGCCACCATCTATCATTTACAGCATAATATTCCTTCTTTCCTAATGGCTTTGAAATTTCCCCATTCTCTCTGATTCTTCCCTCTGTTTTTAATTCGTTGTTTGCCATGTCTTATAAATTTGAGGATAGGGCCTATTTCTTCATTTTAGTAGATGTACTTTAGGAGAGAATAATTGCTCAGAAAAATAAGATAAAAGGCTATAAATAAAGCAGTACATAGAAAGGTCCGGTCTCCATGTTGGCCTTTTGTTAAACACTTACCAGCAAGAAAAATGAGAAAAGTTTGGATTAAGTCAAAGTAAATGACACTATCTGAGGCACCATCATAACATGGCAAAATTGCAAGACAGGATTTATTACTTGAGTGATAGTTGCCAACTGGAAATACATACGTATTGCAATAAAACTAATTTAATGTATGCATTTTCAAGGGAGCACTTATACAAGATATTGTTTAAATGGTACTATATGCTTGGCAGAACTGTAAAAGAATATGTTACAATATATTTGAATATGTTGCAGATGTAGAAGGAGAAAAGAACGTGCATTCATATTAGGAGAGATTGTAACTAGCTTTAAAAATTTAGTTAAATATATAATATACTATAATGAAACTATATAATGAAATCATCAAAACAATTAAAAAATGAAAATTAGAATATTTCGGACATGTGATGTGACACCCAGAAAAATACGGCTACTCCATGTAATCTTCCAGGGAAAGATTGAAGGCAAACGAGGTCTAGGCAGAAGAACAACATCATGGCTTCAAAATCTAAGGGACTGGTCTGGACAAAACTCAGCAGCACTTTTTTGTGCAGCTGCTGATAAAAACAAGATCGCCAACATGATCGCCAACGTCTGATAACGGATATGGCACAAGAAGAAGAAGAAGAATGAAATACAACTAAATCCATAAATGTGTAATTAATGAATAGGTTGATTCCAAATATTCTACACTACTTTTTAATGGCATTCTGAGTATCTTTAAAACTTTTATTTCTTGAGCTTTGTCGATGTTATATATTGGTATATGTTGCTATTGGTGAGTATCAATAACTCTGTTGATAAATTATTGTAACTTCCAACTTAGTTTGCACCTAAAACCACTTCCTGCAAATATCTATATTCAGATCAAAGCAAACGCACATGCACTCTGTTCAGCTAGCAAAAATATAGCCTGAAGCTTATTAGCAAACATGAAAAAAAGATGATAGGATAAAAGATATGCAAAAGCAGAGTAGGAGGGAGATGAATAAAAGTAAATTTGTTACTTTTTCATCACTTATCAAAAAGCACAGAATTTTCCAGAGCTATTGGAAATACCACTTGTGGGTACTTGGCATGGCCAAGTACCAAAACAAGTAGCCTTAGGTTATTCCAGTCTTAACCATTTTATGGAAAGGGGGACACCAAGTGATGCTTTCTCTATTCTACACACACACATAGACAGACAGACAGACAGACAGACAGACAGACAGACAGACAGACACACACACACACACACACACACACACACACACACACAGAAATATTGACGTCCTTTCCCCAGTCCTGTTAGTTCCTTATATTCTGTTGCCTGGAATAAAAATAATAATATTGAGCTTTGGCTGAGTGATAGGATTATCTTTTTTCAAGGTTCATTGGCTTCTATTATCTACTGTTCTAGTACATCAGAATAAGAAGTGATATTTCCTGAAGTCTGCAGTAATGCTTTATGGATTAAAGTTGCAGCTTGTTCAAGCTTACTTGGGAATACATGAATATCCAGTTGAAATTGGTAGAGTTTATTTTTTTTAGTAGAGAAATATGGAGCACAGAAAAGTGTAGTTAATCCTCCACATACAACAAGGAGACAGAATTTCTGTTGCTAAGGAAAGCGATTGTTAAGTGAGTCATGTCGGATTTTATGACTTTTTTTTTGCCATGGTTGTTAAACAAATCATTGCAGTTAAGTTAATCATGCAGTTGTTAAGCGCATCCAGCTTCCCCATTGACTTCGCTTGTCAGAAGCCAGCTGGGGAGGTCACAGATGGCAATTACATGACCCTGGGATGCTGCAAGCCTTGTAAATACATGCCAATTGAATTTTGAAATACAAGCGCCTAAGTTTTGATCACATGACAGTGTTTGAAACCTGGAAGCTTGGTAATATTCTGCTGAAATACTGTTATTATTTTTAAACCTATGGGGTTTTTTTATTATTAAAGGGGTAAATATCTGGGGTAGAAGCATAACTATTGCCTTTTTTCTCTTTATAAAATGATCTCCCAAACATCTTTACTCTATGATCAAGAGATCAATCTCTCCATTACAATAGTGGCATTTCAACTCCAGCAGTAGTAAAATATAATAATAATAATAATAGTAATGATGATGATGATGATGATGATGGAAGGGACCTTGGAGGTCATCCAGTCGAACCCCCTGCTCAGGTAGGAAACCCTATACTATTTCAGACAAATGGCTGTCCAGTCTCTTCTTAAAAACTTCCAGTGTTGGACCATTCGCAGCTTCTGGAGGCAGGTTGTTCCACTGGTTAATTGTTCTAATTGAAATTTCTTCTTAGTTCTAGGTTGCTTCTCTCTTTGGTTAGTTTCCATCCGTTGCTTCTTGTCCTGCCTTCAGGTGCTTTGGAGAATAGCTTGACTCCCTCTTCTTTGTGGCAGCCCCTGAGATATTGGAACACTGCTATCGTGTCCCCCCTCATCCTTCTCTTCATTAAACTAGACATACCCAATTCCAGAAATCGTTCCTTATATGTTTTAGCCTCCCGTACTCTAATCATCTTTGTTGCTCTTCTCTGTACTCTTTCTAGAGTCTCAACATCTTTTTTACATTGTGGTGACCAAAACGGGATGTGGTATTCCAACTGTGGCCTTATCAAGGCATTGTAAAGTGCTATTAAGACTTCATGTGATCTTGATTCTATCCTAGCACTGTCTTGGGTTTTTTTGGTAGCTGCAGCACACTGCTGGCTCATATTTAAGTGATTGTTCACTAGGACTCTGAGATCTCTCTCATAGTTGCTACTATTGAGCAAGGTACCCCCTATACTATACCTGTACATTTGGTTTTTCTTGCCTAAATGTAGAACCTTACTTTTTTCACCATTGAATTTCATTTTGTTAGATAGTGCCCAGTATTCAAGTCTGTCAAGATCCTTCTGTATCTTAAGCCTGTCTTCTGGAGTGTTGGCTATTTCTGCCAGCTTGGTGTCGTCTGCAAATTTGATGAATTCCCCATCTATCCCTTCATCCAAATCATTGATGAAGATGTTGCAGAGCACTGGGCCCAGAACAGAGCCCTGGGACACCCCACTACACACTTTCCTCCATGTAGATGCTGTTCCATTGAGGACCACATACTGAGTACGGCCGGTCAGCCAGCTATGAATCCCATCTGGTGGTGATGCTGTCTAACCCACATTTTTCTATCGTATCAAGTAGTACGTTGTGGTATACTTTATCAAATGCCTTACTGAAGTATGTAAGTATGCTTATAAGTATAGTCCAAGTATATATTATCACATATTTTGATTAGGTGATTACTGGAAGGAAAATGAAAGAGTTCTTGGCTAAAAAATAAAGGGAGTCAATGAATGACTCAGCTTAGTTCATCTAGTACTCAGGTTATCAAAAATATCGATTGAGATGGGGAAAAAAATAAAACAGCAACATCTGATAATAAGTAGGCTAACTATTATCAGATGTTGCTGTTTTATTTTTTTCCCCACTCGCAAAAGTTATGGGAAAATGAATTAGAAAAATCAAGAACAAAGCAAAAAGCTGGCATATATAAATGCAGTCATATATTAGTAAATTATTTATTTTAAAGAAGGCAATGTACTTTTCAATGTTTTCTTATTGACTTCTTTTTATGAAACTTTGTTTCATATTTACCCTGAACCCATTTACAGAACCATTTCAATAGCCATCAACTCTGTTTATTAAAGAGGCTTTTTGTAAATATTAGATTTGCTTCTGTTTCTACCAATCTTTTTTGAGGGGTGGAAGTTTGTTTTTGTAACAGAAAAAATATTCAGTAAGATATATCATTATACAATATAGATTTAGGAGTGCTTGTCTTTTATTTTCTTTTTTCTGCAATGTCTTTGACTGAGACTAGTTCTTATTTACGTATTCATGGCAGATTTCTGATCAATGACATTCAGTTCCTGTGTATAGAAGTAAAATGTACATATTGAGTCCCCTGTATAACATTTATTGTACAATCTTTTACTGAAACCTCAGTAGAACTCTTAAAGCCCAGAGGTCATGACTAGTACAATATATTGACCTGTAAATTTCAGCAATAGAGGCCCACTCTTAAGAAATAACTATTCTTCTTAGAACTGTAAACATAATCAATAATGAGTATAAGACTTTGGTAAGCTTCATATCTGTATGTTGTACTTATATACTTGTTTGTATGGCAAAAACATTACATTCCTAATAAAACTATATTTTCATCTTTGCTCCAGATGGATCATTGAGAAAATATTTTTTTCTATTTTGGGGTGTGTGTGTCTGTGTTTGTGTATGTATGTATGTATGTGGCAGGAAGTGCATTTATAACCCTGATCAGCAGCCAGATTGCTTCAGCCAAGTTTAAAACTGGTTTTATATCCTGTTGCTTTTGTAATAAACCACTGATGGTGGTTTAATCGAGAACATGTGTGGTACATCAAAATGAGGCCTAGAAGATCTTAATGGAAAACAACTGATTCTAATATTTATTTCATTTAAATAGAAATTTGAAGTTAAAAATGAGTTTAATTTCAAACTCCTTTTTGTATTATGTAAAATATAAAATAATATAATTCTGGGTCTATCAACACAGATATGCATAGTTAGCATCTTTCTCATAGAACATCTTAAACTTGTAAATGCAAATAAATTTGGTTCGAGAAGTGATCCGAGAACTGATAAGATAATTCTTAAATTCATTGTATTAAACTAGCATTTCAGATACCCTTGACACATTTATTAAGTAAGATGCCTTGAGGTTTTTCTGTTTTTCTGCTGCCATTTAAATTTCAAAAGTGGATAGACAGGTATATTGCTTTTTTACTTTGGATAATCGAAGAATCATATATTTGCTCAGCTCACCTCTCAAGGGCTGTAAAACGTATTTATAATATTACCATCTAATATTCTTACTATCTGGTTCTCCAATCCTTGACTTATGTAAGTGGTAATGTAGAAAAGCGTTCCATTCCTATTAAATCAGATATTAAACAAGGAAGCTTTGGAATAGTAAATACGCTCCCCAAAGTGGTGATATATTATAAGTCACCTCTGAAAAGCTGTACGTTTCTAATATTTTTATTCTTTTGAATGCAAATAAATAATTCTTAAGATAATCCGTTGATGATCAATTCACTTTCTAATAAGCTGACTTTTCTATTTCTTCCTTTCAGCATATTCACCATTAACTGAAAAATAGGAAACAATTGCATGAAGTCAAATATGTGGACAAAAAAGTGAATTATTACTCTTGAAAACAAACAACTATTTTGATCCTTGGTATAAATCTGAGCTTATCACGGTAAGAATTTCATGCTTTGTACTGACTTTTTGTTAATATTTATACAGTTCATTTACTGGACCGTTTGAAAAGAGACTTACGACCTTTTTTCACACATGACCATTGCAACATCCCCATGCTCACATGATCAAAATTCAGACACTTGGGAACTGGCTCATATTTATGCAGTTGCAATGTCCCAAGGTCATATGATCACTTTGTGTGACCTTTTGAGCAGCAAAATCAATTCACTTAACAACCATGTTACTAACTTAACAACTGCAGTGATTCAACTTAATAACTGTGGCAGGACAGGTCATAAAATGGGCCAAAATTAATTTAATTGTCTCACTTAGCAACAGAAATTTTGGGCTCAATTTTGGGGTCATAAGTTGAGGACTGCCTGTAAATACTAATGTATTGGAAATAATTACATTGATAAAATTTGCAAATGATTACTGTGACTTGTTAATTCCATATTTTCAGAGGAAACTGTTTCAACCCATTGTCTTCCAACTGCACATGTGCATATCGCTCAGTTAGTTATAGTGGAAGCTAAACTGTTTGAAAAAAAATATTACATTTGCAGAAAAATGATTGGAAAATGCTCTTCTGCGGTGTCGAATTTTGATGCTTGTTTTATAAAGTCAAGGCATAATTAAAAATTTTAAATGTGTGATGAGTTTGTATGTATAATATAGAGAAGAGGAAACTGTCCCTCTAATTATTTGAGTAATTGTAACTGATGCTGGAAGTCATTCCATATTTGTAAGGCCACAAATTATCCATATCTGGTTTTCGTGTGTGTGTGTGTGTGTGTGTGTGTGTGTGTGTGTGTGTTGCAGCACCCAAATTACTAACTACATAGCCTTGAAGATCCTCAAAGGTAGAGAGAAAAATGCATTGAAGGATGGTTCAAAAAATTGAGTGATATTTCAGTTGGTGAAACTGATTAGTCTTACTTCTTAAGCCAAATTCCTTTTGAAATAGCAGTACAAAACAGTTGGAATTATGCTCATTACAATTCCTTATTTTCCTTAAACACACCATTGCCACATTCTTAATACTAAGGTTTTAGAAGGCAGTTCTAACCTACAGAAACACTTAAATATATTTTGCATAGCTCTGGAATGTTTACTGCAATTTAGGGGAAATTGCTCTCCTTTTCCCTCTTATGCTTCTGCAGGGTCTTTGCCAACAGCCTCCTTATTTGCCAAATACAAAGATTTTGATCCTTGATGAATTAAATTTCAGATCCATGGCATCATATAGTCTATTGAATATTTGCTCCGATCTCTGTGGGTTCTTAGCCAACAACACAGCATCATCTGTATATACATACACATTCAACAAAATACACATTTCCAATAAATATACTTCTAACGTTACCATAAACATTGTATACAATTATCCATAAGTCTATTAGGAATTAGGACAGCCCCATAATATTCTTATTCCTTGCTCAAAGGAATATTCTTGCACGTACTTATCTTTCATCTATACCACACTTCAGCTCTGTATTCATACAAAACGTTTAATAATTCAAGCTTATATCATATCCTTTCTTTAAATAAATACACTTTTTTTCAATCAATGTTCTTTAATGCTGAAGAAGGGAAAAAAAATCTGGTTTGCCCAAGTCCTGCTTGGAATTTAGTTGTTGTGTGCTTCCCAAATTCTTGTCATTGTCCCCTTCTCTCCCCTTTCAATCAGAATTCATTCAAATGTCTCCCCAGTCATACTTCACTAATTAAACCATTTGTGTTTTACATTCATTCTTGCTCTTTATTTCCTTGCATTAGGGAAAAAGCGTTCTCCCAATTATCAAGCTTAGAGATATTAACAAATATTAGTAGTAGTAATAGTAGTAGTAAAGTTGGAAGGGACCTTGGAGGTCATCTAGTCCAACCCCCTGCTCAGGCAGGAAACCCTACACCATTTCGGACAAATGGCTGTCCAGTCTCTTCTTAAAAACTTCCATTGTTGGAGCATTTACTGCTTCTGGAGGCAGGCTGTTCCACTGATTAATTGTTCTCACTGTCAGGAAGTTTCTCCTTAGTTCTAGGTTGCTTCTCTCCTTGATTAGTTTCCACCCGTTGCTTCTTGTCCTGCCTTCAGGTGCTTTGGAAAATAGCTTAATTCCCTCTTCTTTATGGCAGCCCCTGAGATATTGGAATGCTGCTATCATGTCCCCCCTTGTCCTTCTCTTCGTTAAACTAGACATACCCAATTCTAGCAACCGTTCCTTATATGTTTTAGCCTCCAGTCCCCTAATCATCTTTGTTGCTCTTCTCTGTACTCTTCTAGAGTCTCAACATCTTTTTTACATCGTGGTGACCAAAACTGGATGCAGTATTCCAAGTGTGGCCTTACCAAGGCATTGAAGAGTGGTATTAATACTTCACGTGATCTTGATTCTATCCCTCTGTTAATGCAGCCTAGCACTGTGTTGGCCTTTTTGACAGCTGCAGCACACTGCTGGCTCATATTTAGGTGATTGTCTACTAGGACTCCGAGGTCCCTCTCACAGTTACTACTATTGAGCATGGTGCCACCTATGCTGTACTTGTGCATTTGGTTTTTCTTGCCTAAATGTAGAACCTTGCTTTTTTCACCATTGAATTTCATTTTGTTAGTTAGTGCCCAGTGTTCAAGTCTGTCCAGATCCTTCTGTATCTTAAGTCTGTCTTCTGGAGTGTTGGCTATTCCTGCCAGCTTGGTGTCGTCTGCAAATTTGATGAGTTCCCTATCTATCCCTTCATCCAAATCGTTGATGAAGATGTTGAAGAGTACTGGGCCAGAACAGAGCCCTGGGGCACCCCACTACACACTTCCCTCCATATAGATGCAGTTCCATTGAGGACCACTCGCTGAGTACGGCCGGTCAGCCAGCTACGGATCCATCTGGTGGTGGTTCTGTCTACCCCACATTTTTCTATCTTATCAAGTAGTAGGTTGTGATCTACTTTATCAAATGCCTTACTGAAGTCCAAGTAAATTATGTCCACAGCATTCCTCTGATCCACTAATTTTGTCACTTGGTCAAAGAATGCAATAAGATTTGTCTGGCATGATCTATTTTTGACAAACCCATGTTGGCTTTTAGTAATGACTTTGTTTGCCTCTAGGTGTTCGTTGATTCGTTGTTTGATTATCTTTTCCAGGATCTTCCCAGGTATTGAGGTCAGGCTGATAGGTCTGTAATTTCCTGGATCCATTTTTTTTTCCTTTTTTGAGGATGGGAACTACATCAGCTCTTTTCCAGTCCTCTGGTAGTTCCCCTGTGTTCCAGGATCTTTGAAAAATATAGTTCAGTGGTTCTGATATCATATTTGCACCTTTTTGAACTGCATAATCTACCTCTGCAATCTTGTTCTTTTTCAACTTTCTCACAGCATTTATTACTTTATTTTCTCAATTCATTCTTGTATGGCAACATTTCTAGCATTCTGTTCAGTGCTACTCTTTAATGTATCATTCTTGTTCCCAAAGAAATTTCTGAAATACTCTCTTCAGAAGTCTTCCATTTCAGTTTCATCCCTAATGAATTTTATTTTTTTAATACTATTCACTCTTCTTTGACTACATTCTATGTAGCTACCATTTTCTCACTTACAATCTAATCCAAAGCAAAAAAAAATTGAACTTCTAGTTACTTGTAATTATCTTGCATTACATGGTCTTTTAATGATTACTACTCTGTGATCCTATTTTTTTGTTGTTGTTGTTCTTCCTCAAATGATTTTGCACATGCTATGGTGTTGAAGAGGCAAGAGCAACTCCATGAGTAGAAAATTTAAATGTGGTCCTAAATCATTCTCCTGTTGTCACTGTCAATTTCCCTGCTGCCATGGATTGGATTGACTTTGAGAATGTAATTCCGTTTTGAGTGAAAATTTCAAGACTGGAAGACAGGCTGGAAATTCAAGAAGATTTGAGTTCAACTTGTGAGTGCTTAGTTTTGCACTTTTTCTGTTTCCTGGAAGTGATTAGTGCCACACCATTATTTTCATGGCACTTTAGTCTGAGCGAGTTGCATTAGGCTTTGGATTATACAACAAGTCTTCTGTCACCTTATAGGGTATTGGAAATTAGTATCTATTACAAGATTTAAAAATCTTGGCGCTAAACTAGCTACAGCTAAGCAAGCTGTAATAAATTAAAGAAAATATTATAAAGTACTCTATTTACCTCAGACTGTGAGCAACGTACTCTATTTTGACTACCTTAATTATGGACTCTGTTTGTTTTTATCAAAACATATTTATATTTTTCTAATTTTGCTGCATATGTTCAGTATAACTTGACATATTTAAGTGTTTCTCCAAATGATTTTAATCAAAGTGTAACATAATCCCATTTTAGCTTTACTTCAAAACATTTATTCAAGACACCTTGCTCCTGCTGCTTCTTTTGCTTTCCATTAATAAAAAAGATAAATAAAAACTCTTCTCAAAATCTTTCCCTAAAATTTAAAGCAAAACAAGCCTGGATGAAATTTGCATTGAAGCACAGGAAGCCTTTGTACTTAGCTCTCTGCTCATTGTGTTTCCTCTTAGCAGAGACTTCATATTATGTAAAATATCGATTCTATTCCAGTAATGCAATATTGCTAATTGTCTTCCAAAAGTTTCATGAAGGTATGAAATATATAATGTGTAAGAATATTTGAATACAGTTGTCCACGACTTACAACCATTCATTTAGCAACCATCCAAAGCTACAATGGCACTGAAAAAAGTTATTTACAACCAGTCCTTGCACTTACAACCACTTCAGCATCCCCATAGTCACATGATCAGAATTTGGGCATTGGTGTGTGCAACCATTATAAATGGTTGCAGCACCTGAGGTCATGTGACTGCCATTTGCCATTCCCAGCTGCCTTCCAACAAGCAAAGTCAATGGGGAGAAAGCTCGCTTAATGACCATGTGATTTGCTTAATAACTATGGCAGTAAAGATTGTAAAATCAAGCATGACTCACTTAAGGACCAGTCTGCTTAGCAAGAGAAATTCTAGTCCCAATTCTGGCCATAAATCAAGGACTCTCTATATATACATTCCCTGCCTCCCTCCCTGTCAACAATTATTATTGAGTCTGTGAAGATCAAATAAGTAAAAATGGTTTATTAAAACATTTATTTTGGAGTTATTTATTTATACAGTCCCATATTCAGGGACTCTAAGTGGCATACATCCAATAAAATAACACAGTCCATAAAATAAATCTCACAGTCAATAAATGTAATTAGATTTATACTTATGAAATATAGACAGAGGCTCGGGAGAGATGTAAAGCATATTCTGCCTTAAAATGCATAGCAAACGAGAATGCTCCTGACTTTTTAAAAGCAAGCAAGTTAGGGGTAATCTTCACCTCAGGAAGGAAGATATTTCACAGGGTGAGGGCTGCAACTGACAAGGCTTATTCTCTGTTCAGCTCCAGAATAAAGTGACATTCTAATATAAGAGCTGTAAATAAAATCTATATTGATTCTGTTCTTCTATAATTTTAAGATATGCAGAACACCGATGGATTCAATTTACACAAACAATTATAACAGTCCAAAAATATGCAAAAGTACATTATGCTTTTAAGATAATTAACGCTCATGATTTAATCAAACCAAGCAGGTTATTTCCATAATCTTCTGTTGGCAATTTCATCTGTATTAAGTCATTTTAAGGTCTTACAGGACTTTTCGTTGTGTGAACCTGAAAAAAGACAGAGCTTCTTCAAAGACTTAACTGAGCTTATTCCTGAGAGTATTGAAATATTTCTTACTAATCATTTAAAAATATACACAACCATAAATACTATTCCTTGGAAACCTTATCTAATATTTTCTGATTTATATTTCTTCTCATGTCCATCTTCAATTCAGATATCCCCATGTCATCAGTAATTTAATTTCACAAGAATTGTTAATAATGAATATCAATATACTGCAACAAAATAAGTAATCATATTTAATTGTATGTGATATTGTATCTATAAGATCAGAGATCAAAAAGGCATTAAAAAGTTAATAATAGATTTTATGGATGTTATTCAATATAGATTAAAAGAGAAAAAAGAAAGAAAAGAGGGTATGTACACATACAGGTATATATGTGACTATGTATCTATATGATAGGTGGTCAATAAGGGTGGAATGGAATTGGAGTGCAACGGCATTTACATCAAAACCATTGTCTTGTAATTGCAATTTATAGTGGAACAATTTTTCACTTTTGAAATGATTATCCTCAATTGATCTGTCAACAGACAGAGTAAGATTTCAGATTAAGGCCAGTATCTGCTGTTGTCAAAGAAGATTAACTCGAAATACTAAGTATGATACATAGAGAACAAGGGTGATAAGTTTCAGTCGTTGCATATGACTAGACACAAAGGTGTTCTTAAAAAGGGATGCTGTTAAATCTCTCCTCCATTATCTTTAGAGACCGGGTGTCAAAACCTGGCAGGTGAATATGCTTCTGTATGGGATGGATAGTATTGTAGAGGTATCTGGGCCACAGTGGGACAACTTTCCCCAGCCAGCTTGCTGTGACCAATTCACCATGGCCAACTTGCCACGGTACAGTTCACTGCGGACAGTTTAACAATTCTATTTAATTATTTAAAATAAATTTTTAAAATATATTTTTTTGCCATTCACATTTCATTCTGTCCCTCTTGCTTTCTTTCGTTAATGATTCTGTTCCACCATCTCTTTGGTATTAGTGTAACTTTTGCCCTGTGGTGAGTTGGCCATGGTCAGGGATAGGCAACCTTGGCTCTTTTATGACTTGTGGACTTCAACTCCCAGAATTCCTGAGCCAGCCGTGCTGGCTCAGGAGTTCTGGGAATTGAAGTCCATGAGTCATAAAAGAGCCAAAGTTGCCTACCCCTTGCCATGGTGAATTGTCATAGATCCATCTGGGGATGGAATAAGAAATGTCACTTCAAGTAATGGAGTGGGTGATATGAGGATTTCTTTCTGTCATCTTGTTAGTCAGAAAGCATGGCTTTCTTCAACCCCATCATTAACAAAGCATGAAGTAAAAGTTCAGAGTAAGTCACATCAATAACTGTTTACATCTTCCAAATGCAGGAAGCTAGGATTAGCTGAGTTAAGGACTCTACCATCACCACCAACAATCCCAGACTTATTTTAGCCATATTTAAGACAGACTCTCACTCTCAGTCCAGCTTGAGCCCCAAAATGAATTTGCCCACAGAGGGCAAAGCTTGGAACATAATTCTCAGAAACTTATATCAAATTTATTCTAATATGGAGGTTTCTTTATACACAGAACTGAGTACCATAAAAAGGTGGCTTAACAGCTGCTATCCACAGTTATAATCTTGGCAGATTTGAATGTTTGCATTTGTATATGTAAGTATAGATGCTCTTGTGTGTATGCATACACTATTTAATTTGAAGTTTATTTTGACAGTTTGGGGCACTGTACATGTACGGTAAAATCTATCTGCTGCTTCCTGTATTTTCCTAGAATCTTTTCTGGAGGCTTCTTCAGTTTTCTAGAGTATATTTTGAGAATATTCAAGGGCCTATGCATATCAAGGGAAAACATCCCCTTATATTAGGGTTGTCAAACTCACGTCATGTGACATGCCGGCAATGGGGTGGGCGTGGTTTCGCCATGACGCATCCGGCCCATGGGCTGGCAGTTTGACCCCGCTGCCTTATATTATTGATTAGAAAGGATATACATTGAGTGAATCTATCACTACCCACTATTACATTTCAGTATTAATTATGACATTATCACATTAATGCAAAACTAGTTAAGCAGTTGGCCAAACTATTTCAATTTCAAGAAAAAGCTATAAGGTATAACATGAATATTGCTTCAGAACAGCTGTTCACTCTGATGTCTTCATTTAAAAAACCACTAGGACTGGTAAGCACACTGAATAATACCACTCTAATGTGTAAGTTCCCTCCATGTCCCTATGAGAACCAGGGCTGAGGTAACCATAAATGTTACCTGTGCTGCTATAGTATATCCAGCTTTCTAAAGTTCATGTACTCATATCTTGCAGACACTATATAACTAGATAGCAGCAAACAGATACAGACCTCTGGATCTGTATAATAGAGACCTACTTACATTGCTTGAATGGAGTGGTTTTCGTCCACCATTTGCAGATAGGACCTTAAACAACTCAGTCATATGCTGAGTTTATTCCATTTTCCCTGAGTAAAAGTGCCTTAAGTATGCATCTTAAAAACAGAAATTTGATTATTAAACAAATATGGAATTTTTGTTTAGCCTAAAAAAAGAAATTTTCAGAAGAATCTTGTTGCAATTATAACTTAAAAGAAAAGATGTTGCCAATAAATCAGCATTTTTCAGAGTTGTTTATTTATTATATGTGGTTGCATTGCCAATATATTTCCAATTTTAAATTCCTAGGAAGCAGCAAAGCAAACGGAAAGTTATTGAGATTTAACTTCTCTATTGTTGCCTGGTGGTATACTCAAGCATGATGAGATTTATCTAGACATTTGATGTAAGGTGGAGTACTAGAGAAACCAACTCTAATATCTTCCTCAACCATTTTTCTTTTCGCAGTTTTAACAGAATGTGAGTGAGTTCTTCTAAGCTCTTCAGTTTAATAAAGAGGCATAATGTAAAGACTTACTTTTAATGTTATTCACCATTTTCATAACTGTCTAGTGCAGTTTTCAGCTTGTGGCTGAGTGTTTTGAACCAGTGCTTCATGATGTAGAAGTCACTACCAGTTTCAATAAAATATAAAACCTTGTTGATCCAACTATTGAAAGAACAGCTTCTGCACAGATTACTGCTTTGGATTTCCAGGACAGATTCTAAGTAGTTAACCAAAGCTGTGAAAATATCTTGACCTATTGTTGTTGCCTCAAGCTCTACAATATTTTAAAACAATTACAATCATCATTGTGGTGAATGGAATGTCAGTAATTAAGCTTTCCCGCAAAGATCTTTTGACCCATCTGGATTGTGTACATTTCCTCACTCTGATTTTTTTTTCAACCAGAATGAAGACACTAGTACTATGTAAAAGAGAAGATATTCTTTACTATTTATTTTGCTTCATACGCAGAAGGAAGAGTCAGTGTCTTCAGTCTCTGCAGTTGTATGATGTTTTATATTTTAGTTATGGGTTCTATTACTAAATGGTGGGCTTCTTGGCTTGAGCTGCTTTAGCAAATTTCAAGCTCTGCTTGTTGGAATTTAAAAATTCAAACTTCTAATTGGATCAAGACTGATCCCAGAATGACTGGGTGTGGCTGGGAAATATCTCCTAGTTTGCTTCATTTGTTAAACCAAGAATACATTCTGGACTAGAATGAAATTCATCACAATACCAGCTAAATCTCACTGCTGGGTAACTATCTGCCTAGTGGGATTTATTATTATGTATGGACAATCTACAATTAGATTCATAGTCTATGACTGGTGGAAACATAATAATTCAAGACTTAACCAAGGACATAAGAATTACTAAGTGAGTGTCCACAAATATAGGCAGTGCCATATTCATCATCATCATCATCATCATCATCATCATCATCATCATCATTATTATTATTATTATTATAATTATTATTATTATGGATCATCGCACAGTCAGCCAGATGTTCAGACTGGATTTGGCATTTTGTCTACCTATCAAGTCCTTACCCAGGACCTGGGGTAGGCAGATGTGGATGTTTGATGGTATTACAGATATCGTCGCAGGATGGAAGCAGTTCCTAGTAAGGCCGCCTTTTGCAATTGACTAATAGCGAATTTGTCAATGCCAATAGTGTTCAAGTGGTGCTCCAGTTGTTTTGGGATTGCACCCAAGGAGCCTATCACTATTGGTACTACCCTTGCTTGCTTTTGCCACAGTCTATGATGATGATGATGATGATGATGATGATGATTGGTTGCACAGTCAGCCAGATGTTTAGACTATATTTAGAACTGGAATTTTTATCCACCTATTGAGCTCTTCCCAAGAACCTGGCATAGGTGGATATTGCTGTTTGATGGTGTTAAACTACATCACAGGATGTAAGTTGTTCCAGATAAATCTGTCTTTTGAAATGGACTGATAGTGAGTTTGTCAATGCTGATGGAATTTACCTGGGGTTCCAGTTGATTTGGAATTGCACCCTATTATTATTGGTAGTTTTTTTGGCTTTCTTTTGCCACAGTCTTTTTACTTCAATTTGCAAATCTTGATGTTTTGTGATTTTTTCCAGTTTGTGTGATCTTGCAGCAGCCGTTTCTTCAGCTTCTTTTCAGAGGCAGTATTTACATACAGAGGCTTCACATACATTTGCTCTTGATCTTCCGGAGCTAGAATTAGCTCCTTTTGTCTATGTCTTCAACTTTCCTGCTCTTAGCCATTGCCAGGCCTTGTTGTTATGTGTTTTGCCTGCTAGTTTTGTTTATGTACTGGCCATGCAATGCTTTGCCATGTCTCTTTTCTATTCTTCACTTGGTCTTTTTTGCACGCCAGTTTGGTTTCTCCAATATTCTGTACTAATTTCAGTGCATCTTCTTCACTGTCCTCCAAACATTATTCCAATGCCCTTTATTCTTTTTCAACTGTGTAGCGAACGTGCAACATTCCACATCCGTACCTCATTTAGGAATGAAAATTATTCAATAGTTATGCTGCCTTCCTCTACTGCCAACTCCCCCTAATTTACCTTGACAATTTGAGCTGCTCCTGGCAAGGGTTTAATTTTTTGGGTAGATTTAATTTGCCTTGGGTAGATTTGGGGGTGAATACTTTATTTTGTATTATAAATCAAAAATTGATCTGCTAGCTTTTGTTATTTCTGATTTTGCATGTTACAGAACTGATGCATTCTTTTCAGATATCTTGTTGTCTTGGGGAATGACTAATCTAGTATGGGTTTTTATAATTTACATTTCACCATATTGTTTATGGGAGAGACTCTCCTCTGATGAAACCAGTCCAGTATGGTTGAATTATTATTATCTATTTTATAGTACTCAGGGTAGCAGACATAATGCTGCTGAGAATTTTCTCTAAAACATCCTATGAGGTGGACTGGGTTGAGAATAATTCAGCTAGTCTACCTCCACCTGTCATTTTGTCCTCATTTTTAAATTTGTCTCCTATTTGTTATGACATTTGGGACAGGTCACAATGTGCAATTCCAGATAACTTCTCTGGTGTCCAATTGGCGGTTTACTATTCCTCATGGATCCACAGGCCTTTCAGTTGCAAATGCTTAAAATCAAAGTTTTGTGGTGCACATGAGGGAATCTCTGTGGCATTCTGGGGATATTCACTGCCTTAAAGTGAGATATTTGTCAAGAGAAATGGCATGGAAATGGAGTAGCTGCTCATCTCCCAGGTGACAGGGCCTTTCTAAATACTACTGCATGGACTAGTGTGTACTGAATAGGTCTGAGTTTTGTTGAGGAGTAAATATATTTTGGATGTTAGGGTTTGAATCAAGGCTTTTTTTCAGTGATTTGTAGTGTTTTGAGTTCTACATCACATACAAAAAGAGATGCTCTCCAAATTAGTATTTTACAAGCACTTTTTTGTGCTAGAAATATGGTATTCAGTAATTAAGTGATTTCAGTTAACCAGATGCTCAACTCAAAATTGGGCCTCTAAATAAATATACATTATTTAAATACCAAGAATGCTTAACTTTTTTCAGGAAGAATCTGTTACCGTTATCTTCCTGTATGCTTTATTGTTCTATTGCCTCTATTTGTACCACATAATTCTTTATTTCTTCTCTGCCTATTTTTTCCATTCTGTCTCCATTTTCCTCACTAAGACCTGAAGATTAGCATTACCTTTAGTTCCCTTAGTGAAATTTGAAAAACAATATCTCTTAGATGTCCTTTTCTAATACTGCCCAGCTTCCACTTTCTGCCTTCCCTTCTTTTCTGGCTTTTCACTAAGCAGAAGTAGCAATAGCTGATTGCCACTCTTTATCTCATTCCTATAGCTGTTCCCTTCTTTCTGCCCTCTTGTTTGAGTTCCATGGGGTTTGGGATAAGTGGTTTTTAAATCTTTAGTTTTTCTCCCACCATTTCAATAGGACAATTTGTTTGCACAGTACAAAAAGAAATGATTAGGCTTCCTTCCTGTTTTAAAGGAATTGCCCTAATCACGGGCAAACCATTATTACTACACTATGGTTTCTGTGCTTTAAGATTTATTTAGTAATTTTTTTAAAAAAACTGTTATGAGCTCTCCAGATAAGTAAGAGATTTAGTAAATAAATATTATTCAACTTAATCATAGTGGATAGGTTTTCACAGCTGTTCTTGATTATCAAAATGGCTTATGATGAATACCATGTGGGAAAATGAATGATTGTATATGATGGGGCAGTGGTGAAGTTTCACTGGCCCTGCTGCAAGCTTCTTCAGAATTAAGTACATTCTTTATTTGCTTTATTTAGTAGAATGTGTGGGCTGCCTGATTCCCAGAGAGTCTCAGTGGCTTACAGTCTAATAGGAAAAGTATTAAAAAAAAACAAGAAGATAAAAAAATCATGAGCAAACATCTAAACAACAACAAAAACCATTCGACAGGGCATTACATGTGCAAGTACTGGGAGAACAGTCACTATATATATTCCTAACCCTGAGAGATGGGGGTTTATCAAGGCTAAGACCTTTCTCAGACCATATCAAATCTCTCTTCTGCCAATTTCTCCTTCAAGTACAGTCTAAACTAGGAGAAGATGCCCCGTGGCTGCCATATTTTGGGAGTTCCGCTAATCAGTCATTAAAGTTGTGTTCTTTACATTATTTGTTAACAGTAATCATATCTGAAAATATGGTTTTTAATATGTACATCATTTTCTGCATTAAGAAACTGCTATGTTCCAAACTTATAAGTAATTGTGTTGCTCTGGAAATATAAACATGGCCCTTGCTTAAAGACTCTTCGTTCAGCAACCATTTGATGGTGATGAATGAAGAGACTTGGATCCATGCCCAAAGTTACAGCCACTGCAGCATGTCAGTGGTCACATAACTGTAATCTGGGCTCTTGGCCACCCATTTGTGCTTATGACATATTGCCAAGCACCCCCACGAACGTGTGATCGCCATTTGAAATCTTCCCTATCAGCTTCCCCAGAAAGTCAGTGTGTAATGACCCAGGGCACAGCACAGAGGCAATGCAATTCAAACAGTTCTTTTATTGCTCCAAATTTTCCCCAAATGTTCCCACTTTTGCTGGCAAGCCTCCAACAAAAGAACACACACACACACCTTCAGCCTACTCTGGCTGAAAGTAGGTTCAAATACAGTCTGCTTAGCATAAGAAAGTACTTAAGGCCATAGAGATAACAAGGAAGAAAACATAAACTTAACTAGTCTGTTTGAATCCTAGTTTGCCTGAGCAGTTTTCAAAAGAGAGAATCCGAAATACAGTCTGAGGTCTTTAAACATTCAAGTAACGTGGTCAGTCAATCCAATAGTTCAAGCTTCCAGGTTTCCAAACAGAAGTCACAGAACAAGAGATCAGCAACAATATACAACACTCCAAGAATCAGCGTTTGTTCCCGACAAATGCTCCTCCCCACAGTGTCTCCTTAAATCTCAATCACCAGGTGTTCCTTGTGGAGAATGGCAGGATGCTCTCCTCCCAAGTAATTGAGCCTGCCTGCATTGTTCCCTCCTTCTCTCCACTCTCCGTGCTCTAGGATCAGGTGGGAGTGGCCCTTCTCATCCCTTCTCATCGCCTGAACTCTGTGTCTCTCCTGTTCCTCCTGTTCCAGTCCTGAAGGGCCCTGGCCTGCCTCTGCCTGCTCTTCCCCACATTCCTCTGAAGTCACAGACACCTCTCCCTCAACCTCCATAGGATCCCATTCCAGTTCATTTTCCTCTGCAGATTCAGGCTCTGATGGAGGCATGACACAGTGCAACCTAGCAGAATTTAATTTGAAG